>NW_026590767.1:9654037-9695004 GCF_907164565.1 Psammomys obesus | reverse complement strand
CACACACACACACACACACACACACACACACACACACACACACACACTCTTTGTGAAAGTGGGACACTCCTAATAGTAGGATCCTGGGCTTAATCTAATAAAAACAAAGATTGCCTGGGTGCACCTCTCCACCTAGACTTTTCTAATTTCTCTACTTGATTTTAAGAGACCATTAAGAGCAGGAGAGAATGACCTGGAAAGAAAACACAGTCCTGATACCAGTAGCCTGTGGATGTTCAGTGCCTGGCTTTTCTTGTTATTGTGATAAAATTCTTTAACAAAAGTAGCTTAAGGAAGGAAGGGCTTACTTCGGCTCGCAGCACCAGATTCCAGTGTGTCGAGGTGGAAAATCATAGTAGCAGGAACCTAGAGAAGCTCATCACACTGTAGCCACAGTGAAGAAGCCCAGTGGTGAGTGTAGGCTGCTGCTCAATTACTTTCCCTACTTACATAGTCAGGGATCTCAGCCAGGGAATGGTGCTACCTGCAATGAACAGGTCTTCTCTGGTCAGTTCACTCAGATAAGACAACCTTCACCACCCTGGGCACACAAAGAGGACCATCTCCCAAATGATTCTAAAGTTGAGAGTTAGCATGAGCCACCACACCATCAGAAAGAGCATGTACATTCACACGCATGCCCACGCACCTAGATGTCCTCCTGTGCAAGTGTAGGGATATTTGTTGCAGTTATAGGTCATCCACATATGGGAACCAGCTTACAAAAGGAGAGTACAGGAACAGGAGCAGGTTCACAGCCACTGCTTGTGTCATAGATGCTCCATCTCTCAACCCTACAAAGGCATGCTAACTTTCATCCCACCCCAACAACAAAACAGTACTCACCCTTAGAGGACCGATGGTTCTCTTCACCACTCACTGAGTCCCCAAGGACTCTACACCCAAATTCTCACTCTGCCTCCATCCCATTGAGCTGCCATTATCTTGCACTAAACGTTCTATTAAATGCCAAGGCCACTACACTTTGGGGTGGACGGTTTATAAAGTTACACAAAGGTAGTTAGAAAAACAGCCTCAGTGTCTTCCCGTGCTGGAAAGGTGTGATACTTGATATTACGTTTGTTCTGTGGAAGTTCTGCAGAGCTGGCGTGTTTTCTGATGGGGTAGGGTGCTGCAGCGTGCATACGTTAGCCAGATGACCCACTTTCCCCTCGTTCTTATCCCTGTCAAGCATTTATTACATGTCAGCGAGATCCCTCAAAGTTCCTGCCATGGAAAATGAATAGAAAGTGGTTCTCTCCTTTTCTGGGGAATGAATCAGTCAGTATGGACAAGGGTGCAGCTGTGACATTGGGTATGAGACAACCAAGAAGATATTCAAGGAAAATGCTTGGCAGAGGCTCACTGCCTACTTCTTTCTTTAGGTGCAATGATTGTTGAGAGTAAGGGAGACTTCGGGAAGAGGCTGGGAGGTCTTTCCAGATGACCACTGCTCCCTGGGACACTTTGGAGGCACAGGAGCATGAAGGTGACAAAGCAGGATGAAGGCAGTTCCCAGGTCTATCCTGAGTTCATGGGCCTCACAAACAATAAGACTGACATAGGATGCTCATGTGTACTGTAAGGAAGCCATTTTTAAAGTTACACAGTTGAATTGTCAGCATGTGCATTTCTCCGTAGTCTGTGGAAACCTTAGGCTTATGCATGTACATGGTCTTTATTTTTGAGTGATTACACAGTTGTCTCCACAGAAATGAACACTTCTGTCATTAAAAACATTGCATGTAACATGTGGAACCTTTTATTTTTTAATTTTGAGAAAAGGTCTAACTATATACCTTGAACGGTGGCCATCCTCTGCTTCCATCTCCCCAGTGCTGGGTTTACAGCTGTGTACCATGGTGCTGGGTTCTGCTCTGGAAATTTCAAACGTATTGAAAGGAAGGAAAAAGCTGCCAAGGACCCCAGGTCTTCTCATTAGTAACAGCCTGGTTGACCTCTGAAACATCCCAGAAGTTCCAGTACTTTCAGAGCAGAATATAGAAGAGATTCCTTCAAATGCAAGACACACTTATGTCCTACCCCAAAGTCACTGTCATATAGCGGTCATGGAAAATGCTTCTGAGGACGCACACTGGGATCAGAGTTCATTGTTATGCTGTTCTGACCCACCACAAATCTCAAATGGATCAGTGCAAACACTGGTACAGACCCACGTGAGAGGAATCCTGTGGCACAGGTGTTCTACTGTGTAACGAGGCAGGAAGAACCACTAGCCAAATTGAGGTAGACGGTTCTCTTCCTGTTGGGGGATGGGCAGTGACTTGAAAAGCAGCTTCCTTTCTATTTTTTGCTGCTTACCTCAGCCCTATCCTGTCCAAGTGACCAGGGTCAAATAATCATTTGTTCAGTGCAAGTGACAGATACCACCAGACCATGAGAGTATGTGTCAATGCCCTGCCACTGAGTTCTACAAGGACATGTCACCCATTACCCGACCCCAATAACAAAGCAACACCCGTCCTTACAGGACTGGATCACTCTGGATTCCTGGTGGAACAAGGCATTCCATCCCTCTCCCAAGCCCTGGGCTCCTGGTCGTCTCTGCCAAGGCCAAGCTGACATCAGCACAAGCTGGGGAGGAGTGTGTTTACTGATCTCAGGAGTAGAATGCTATCTGGCTTGTGCATAATGAATGTCCTCTGATTTCTCTTTCCAGACAGCCTTACACGTAGAGGCGTTGTGACTGTAGCTAGCTACAAAACGAAACAGGTGCTTCGCAAAGCAACAGACCCAAGGTTGGTCTGAAGTGGGAGGTGGGACTCTTGGACCTGCTGGAGAGAGATGAGGACACAGTGGCTTCCTTCTTCCCTTTGCAGCCGACGGGTGCAGTCTACGAGTGGAAGGGTTTCAAAAGCCTGCATATCTGCTTCCAGTGCTCTGAAGTTCCCTCCCAAGGGCAGCTTTCTCAGTGGGTGGAGTTGCCAGATTTGGATGTCTATAGAAGACTTTATGCCTAGGTGGTGATTTAGCTTTGTGGCTGTGTTCAACTCAAGCATTTAGAGTTGTTTACCTTGGGTTGGATTCATTTTATAAAAAATGACACCTCTTCTACCTGGCATGCACTTTCTCCTCTGAAGACAGTGTAGTCCTCAAGCAGACTTCCTTCACGTCAGGGCGCTGTGTGGAGTCCATGGAGGATGGCGTAGCTGCCTCCCGCTATTGTTCTTATGAGAACATCTGGACACTGAGAGGAAAAGTGAGGCTGTGCAGCATTTTTCTGGGTTCAGAAAAATGGGCTCAGAACATTTTGAGGTTACTATCAGCTTTACTCTGACTGCAGGTATGGCTCATAGGTGGCAAGAAGGGACATGAGGCTAGAGGCCAATTGAGTTGTTTAGGGTGATCATTCTTACTCTCATTTTCTTGTAGCAATCTAGCTTTCCAAAAAAATTTCCAACCCCTCTTCCCTTTAACCTGCATGCCTGGCTGGAGGGCAGGAGCAATGACTTGCCTCTGCTCAACATGCAGAGATGCCAAGCTGGGGGGGGTGCCAGAGGCTCACCACTGTATCTAGGCCAGCACTGCCCCATCCTCTGTTTGAGGTGGGTTGGTGGACTGTGTTCTGTTTAGCCGCTGGAAACTGCTAGACCTTTTGGCTCTGTCGACTCAGAACACCCAAAAAGAAAGCTCCCACACACCCTTCTCTTTGTAATCTGGAATGTGCCGGTACCAGCGTGTTCGGGACAGGATTGTGTCATGCTGTCGAAGTCTACAATGCGAGCCCAAATGCCCCATTTAATAAGAGAATTATACAGATGATTGAATGAGCACCAACACATACTTTATAGCTATGGAGGAGGCGGGCATGGCTGTGTCTCCATAGGCATGGAAAGGCAGCCTCCACATGCTGTCAGCATTCCAGGGGAACCCAGGCATGGGTGTGTACACCTGCAAACTTAGTACTCATGCAGCAGAGGCAGGAGAAACTGAGCTTCAGGGCGGCATGGCCTTCAAGGCTGTCTTTAAAAAAGTATGAGTTTTTCTTTACTATTGCTATGTGTGTGTGCGTGTGTTTTGCCTGCATGTATGTCTGTGTATCCTGTGCATGCCTGGTGCCTGTGGAGGTCAGAAGAGGCTATCAGATTCACTGAAACTACAATTATAAGAGGTTATGAGCTGCCAGTTGAACCTTAGTCCACTAGAAAAGCAACCAGTGCTGCTGTTAATGTGTGGATCCATCTCATGCTGTCTTAAACACATACATGCACATATACACACATACACACAGAGGCACATGCACACACACCCCAAAATCAATTGAATAAAATGTCTTTGAAATTCTAATATTATAATATAAGTTCTTCATTGGGAAGGCATTTTTAGGCTGGTCTCTGTGTGGGACAGCCACCTGGTTTATTCCTTATTCTATAATGGAGTGGGTGGAATTATCCAATAAACAGTCACTGAATTGAATCAAAAGATAGCCAAGCATCACCCATGCAGCCTCCATTCTCCAAATACAATTTAAAAAAAAATTACCCAGTCAACAGATTTCTGTGAAAAATCTCCATATCACATGTGTCCTTTACAATTCCAAAATGGCTTAGTCAGCAAACACTGGAGCAGTCACAGAGTGGGGACACTGTGTGTGTGTATTTCTTTTCCTTCCGCCTGCTTTCTGACCAACGTGAGGCAGTTTCCTCTAGTGGGGTGGGGGTCTTGATGGCAGGTGCATCCGTCTGGCACAGTTCAGATAGACAGGCAGGTGATTTCACTTGCAGTGAGATCATGTTGCGGGTTGGAGGATGCTGAGAGCCTGGGAGAAAGCCAGGGTGTTCTGAGCAAGAACTCCTCTGCACGTGATTGCTGTTCTCTTTAACACGCCGAGCGTAAGTTTTGCAATTCATAAATGGTGACAGGAAAATAAATGATCACATGTGTCCCTTTTCTGGGCAGACTGTAATTTTTTATTTATTTATTTTTTTTTTTTGAGAGTGAAACATTTTTTGGTTGTTGTTTTTCATTTTCTGTTTTTTCCCCCTCTATGGAGACAACATGTATAGAAGGGTCCTTGCTCTGTTCTCTCTAATGACATAAGCCATTGTGACGTAAACAGGCTTACACCTTTTGAGGAAATCTAGGAAGACTCAGACTCAGTGTGTCTAGAGCTCTTAAGCTTCCAGTGTGCCTGCAGGAGCCTTTGAGGGACACATACCTAGACTGTACTTCAGATGTAGGTTACGCATTTGAAGTGCTAATGGTATTTTGGAAGTGACAGCTGTTTAGCTGCCGTGAGACAAAGCAAGCTAGAGTGTTGGGGAAATTAAGGAAAAGGTATGTCCGCAGATAGCTCCCCGCGCGCCCCCCCCCCCCGCTCTGCAGAAAGCAGGAGATGGTCACGGAATGGTGGTGAGTGGCAGCGTTTGAAAGGTGAAGGCAGTTGGTGCACAGGGCCCTTTGGGGCACCTAGATACGATCGTTGAACTCCTTATGGAGCTTGCTAAAATCGATGCTGGCACGCGCTTGCCAGGGCACATGCTCATTTCATTATTTCAGTTCTCATGAAAATTGCTTTTCTGCATACACGGTGAAGTTCAGGCCTTTGGTGCACTCGATGGCCATGGTTTTCACCTTGGATTTGGATCTAGGTCCACCTGCTGCCTGTCTCTGGCTACTTCTCATTCCAGCCTGTTTGGGCCTCTGGGCAGTAACCATGACTGAAAGGCCTCATGTAATCGATCATTTGTTCGTTCTCACACAGGTTGTGACTCTTTCTAACATTATTAACACAATCTATTGGAAAGCAGTTGATGTGGGGCTGTGGGTCACCGAATGGTTTGGCAGTGAGGGTGGGTTTCTGGGCAGGCAGCAAGTTCCATTCACCATTGGCCAGGCAATGGTGCTGTTTTTTGCATACTAGCCCGTGTGTCACAGGGATTCTCTGAGGACCAAGTCAGATCCACCATCTTCTGTGCTAGGAAAACCAGCCCAGTTTTTGTGAGCTGCAGAGGGCTTGCCTGCACTGTATGAACTACATGCCTTGTGCTACAGCTGTGATCTACAGTGAGGGTGTGAGAAATCTCCTACCGCCCTGCCGGCTGTCACACTGTGTGGATCCACAGGGAGGCAGGTCAGAGGAGGTCCAGGGACTCACCGGAGTTGTATGTTCCTTGATTGGGCTAGGCCCACTGACCACATGGAGAGGAACCACTGTGTTGGGTCGGCGTGTCCCAGGGAGGATGGAGAAGCAGCATCACTGAAGCCTGGAGACTGAGTGCTTGATTAGCCTCTTAGAAACATGACATCACAGCTTGAGCTCTCCATGCATGATTGGCGGTGGCAGCAACCACTGGGATGCCCTTCCTCTTGCTACTCCTCTTCTCTGGTCCTTGGGGTTTTCCCCGCTGAGGGGAGAGAGGTAAGTTCGATCCTGCAGATACATTAGCTGTACCCCTTCCCCCACCTCTTAGAATAAAAATTCCTCCAGCATGTGTGTGCCCTGTGAATGAGAATTCTTGGAAATAAGCTGGGTCTGCGAAGACCGACCGATTAGAACTACAGTGACCTGGAGGGGCTAGAATGTTGCTGGTCCAGAGCCTAGTTACCCGTAGTCCCCCAATAGCCAGCCATCCCTTGACCACCTCTACATCAGAACCCATGACTAATAGATAAGAAACCTTTTGGGATCTACTAACTTAGCAAGCCGAATAGCTAAGAATGTCAACATATAACATCCAAAGCTGTAGGAGAGCTCACCCATTCATGCTGTAACTGGCTCGCTAATGTTTCCTCTCATCTATTTTAAAACTGCTTTGATTTGTGACTTAGGTTTTTTGTTTTTTGTCTTTTTCATTATAAAACTTCATGAAACTGTTTCCATGTTGTATATAGAAACTGACGTAATCTATCTCTGTGTCCTAGGCCATAGTCATCCAAGTCTGGCTTCAGAACAAACTACCTTTTATTCCCTTTGAGACAAGAGCTGTGCTCTTGTGTTGATTGATACCTGAAATACCTACTCTAGCTACCGCAAGGGAAAACAGAAACACCAAGTTTCTAGCTGGTCAATGGTGAGACAAGACATAGATAGACTCTTATGTTTCCACATCAGTGGTTTCTATAAATATTATGTAGTATCTACATAGTTCATTATAAAAGAGGTGATTATCCAAACAATTAGTATTTCAAAAGTCACAAATATGCTCAAAAACAAACAAGTTTCTTTAATGCAAATCTGTTCAGTTCTAATTTACAGTTTTATGGGAAAGCTTTCTCTGTTGTCTGGCATCAAGTCCTCTGTACCGGGTGGCTGGGAGGCAGTGATGTAGACAGGCTGGAGCTGGGCACTGGGCCGGCATGTATTGGCTTCCTTTGAAGACATTTGGACCACAGGAAACGGGACTGTTAGTGGTCGCGTGCATTGTTTTCTCTTCCAGTTCTGCCTTTTGGAAAGAGACGCTGGAGCCTCCCTCCCTTTCTCAGACTAGCTCTGTGGTTGTGACTGTTTATGTGACTGTTTATGGAGTTCACTGTCCAAAGAGATTAATTAAAAGGTACAGACCTCACATCTCCCACACTGGGAAAGCATTTTGCATTCATTGAATGCTCCCCTTCAGCACTTGTCTGGCTCTCTCTCCTTTCTCCTGTGTCTGAGGAGAGGCTGCGCTGCTGAAAGGTGCGGGGAGGAGAGCAGTGGGCTGAATAGCTTCTCTTTGTACCCCAAGTCATGGACTAGGTGTCTCTCAGCACCACCCACTGAGCCTGGGTGAGGATTCCATTATTATTTTGTATCTGTGAAGAGAATTTTGTGCTCAGTGTGGTGACACATAGCTTTAAACCCAGTATTAGGGAGGCAGGGGCAAGTGGATCTCTGAGTATACAAAGCTAGTTCCAGGCCAGCCAGGGCAACCAATGAGACAAAATTTGAGAAGGAGAAAACTTTGTGTTATGAGCTAGCTGAATGTAGCTCAGAAATGCAGAGAATTTACCAGTTGTGAAAAGCAAAATTGTCCTGTGTTTTGCAAACACTGACTATGTGCTTTAAATGTTTATTCCATGAAGATGTTAATAATTGAAAGTACAGTGAGCCAGTTTCTGCTGGGCAGCTTAACAGAGCTGATTCCCACTGGGACTGCAAGGTTTCCGGTTTCCCTTTAGGAGGAGCCAGCCCCTGCCCTGGATTCTGGACTTCTCCCTGTGACCTTGTCTGAATATGTGAATGTATCTCATCTTTACTAATAGCCAGCAGCCTGTGGTAAACGGACTACAGGAGCCCTGGACTCATCTCATAGTGCTCATTCCTTGTGTCGCTGGCCCCTGCTCCACCCCTTTGAGAGCCAGTAGCACCCATGAACTGCTTTCACCCTACAGAGTTTTAGAGGTGTTGGGAGTAGCTGCTGCAACTTTGATTGTGTGAGGGACCTTCTGATAGACGTTCTGAGGTTTTCCTGTGGTGACAGTGGCCGTGTTGGAGAACCAATGGTAGGTACCTGAGAAAAGATTCTGGGGAGTGGGACTGGCTTCAGCCAGTAGGGGATAGATTTGGAAGCTCTTGGTGAGGAAGTAGGGACCTGAGTGCACTAAGCCTGGAAGGCCATTCCTCTGACAGTCTGGAGAACACCTGTCCTCCATTAACTCCAGCAAGACCTGAGTGGAGAGCTGGCCATGCTGAGTCCAGGCTCCTGACCAACTGGAGGGCAGATGCTGTTTCAGGCTGCCAAGTATGGTAACTCAGCCAGCACACGCCCCAGAGAGAGGTCTAATACAGACAGGGGACAGTGCACCCTGCAGCCAGGATGAGTTATTGTGTGCAGGCTCTCAGACTATGGAGCTGTTCCAGTGCCAAGTGGGAACTGAGTCCCAGCTTCAGTGTCCAGGGAGAACTCACTGCATCTCTTCCATTGTCACACCATAGAGCTGCTGAGACCCTGAGGCACAGGGAGGCAGGGGCACCTGATGCTTCCGGTACCTAGCCGGTGTCAGTTTGTCTCGGGTAGCTCTGAAATCTACTAGGCAGCATGGTGAGGTGAATGCGGGGAAAATATCCCTGTAGGAAAGCAAGGCACTCACAGGGTTCTTCAGCCATGCCTTGCTCTGGGCTAGCCTGATCTTCTTGAGGGTGAGGTTTAGCCTTCCTCACTGGTCATCCTCTACCTCCAAAATGGTTTTCTAGCAGGCCTGTCACTAGGCTGGAACTGTGGAAGTAGATCCTTGGCTCATGCGGTGGGGTCTTGTGACAAGCACTGGTTGACATTTGTTTCTCTTCATGAGGGCAAATTGAGAGTGTCCCTGCATGACAGTCCACCTACTGCCTTTCATCACATCCACTTTGGGCTGACCTCTGAGGACATCACCAAGTGTGGTTTCTTATTGGTAGATTCAAATGCTGGCATCAGGGTTTCCACATGCTACTCTAGCAACTGGTATCAACCAAGCATAAGGCTCGCAAGGGTTACTTTGGATATTGTAGAAATAGCAAATAGGAACGGGCCCTGGGCTGTTTGTCTAGACAGAGATGGAGGTCCCAGGACTTGGGACTTTTTTGTAATCACTTGGCATTCTGAAGACACAGAGACCAAGTCAGTGCGTATATACTAGCCAGTGTGATCATTCCAACAAGTCACAGTAACCAATGTTTGCCTAAGACCTTTGTTTAGCAGCCAGTGGGGCTCATGCAGGCTTGGTAGAGCTAGGTGAATGAACAGGTGTTTGCCAAACGTCTATGTCACAGTGAACTGCATTCAGCTCACCATCACTACACTTTCCCCTATTTCTTCAGAAGATGGGATGAGATGAGAACCATATCCAAGCTTTACTAATACATGGCTTGGGCTGAGTCCAGAACACTTCAATATAAATATTTCTAGGCCTAGGCTTGAAAGCTTCTAGCCTCCATACATGGAATCTTCTTCAAGCTCAGACCTTGAAGGCTTTAGCTTCCAGCCTGATAACTGGGGTGAGAATGTTTTCAGATTCTGAGACTTACTGCTGGATAAGCTCACCTTTTACTGTTCTTTCTGAACTCTGTCTGTCTGGCTCAACTTAGCTGTTTGGGCTCAAAATTCCTCTCCAAGACAACTAATTCAGATTGGCTTCTCTCGGCTTCTTACTCAATTGCTCTGCTTGGAAAAACTGCCTCTGAACTCCACAAACTGAACTGCATGAATTCAACTGCACCAAACTATACTGTACTTAAATCTACTGTACTGTCTCCATAAACTCTCTCTATATATACATATATATATACATATAAGATATATATATATATTTTTTTTTCTGCTGCTCTGACGAAGCCCCTCCCCCTTCTCATTCTTGTTCTCTTGCTTATTTCTGACTTATTCTGTCAAATCTTTTTATGATTTGTTACTTTGTCTGTCCTTCAATTAGATGTCATTGTTTGGGATTATAAATATGTATTTCAGCCAGAGGGATTAGAAGTGTGTACTAAGGATGTGTCTGTATTACAGTCTGATCACACAGACCTAGGTCTTTGGATGTGATTCCTTGCCAGAGCAGTCATACTGCTGGATTAAAATTCTACATGTGACAATGGCTTCCACTCTTCTTGCCCTTGTCTGAGGTGACAAGGGCATTTTACCTGGCTCCTGCCCCCCAGGAGGGGTAGCTCACATTCTACATGCACTCCCCAGTCTTTTTCCATCCACTGCTCACTAGTGGCAGTGAAGATACCCATGGTGCAGTGCTGTGATCTCCTTGCTCACTGGCAGTGCAGGGACATGTGCTCCATGCAGTCTTGTCACTTATCCTCCAACTCCTGGAGATAGAGAAAAATGACACCAGAAATCCGCCTCTCAAAACATTCCAAAGCAAAAAGCCTTCAAGCTTCAACAGAGGCTTTGCAGGTGGTGACAGACGTAGAGAAAGAGACACACAGGTCTCATTGGCTCTTCTCAAACACTGTGGAAGGCACACTGAATGTGTAGTATGAGTTAAGTCAACCATCACCCTCCAAAATACTGTCCAAAAGGAACAGTGCAGAGTCCCTCTCTCAGGAAGCATGTTTTTTTGTTTTGTTTTGTTTTGTTTGTTTTAATTGTTGTTGTTTGTTTGTTTTTTACTGGTAACCAGTCATGGGCTGTGATAGAAATGGGGCACGGGCATCCTGCTGGGGAGACTCATCAGGGATGTAAGTCGTATATAAGGGATAGAGTGTTTGTTCTAGAATTGAGTGTTCTGGTGTTATGGGGAGGAGATGTGGGCATCGTGGCAGAGTGACAGGGATGGCTCTGTCTCCTTTAGAGCCATCCATCTTATCAGCTCAGGCATTCTTCTGTTCCTAGGATTGCTCTTTTTTAAAAAAATTATTTTTATTATGTGTACACCAGATCTCATTATGCACCAGAACTCATTATAGATGGCTGTGAGCCAACCATGTGGTTGCTGGGATTTGAACTCAGGACCCTCAGAAGAGCAGCTCTTAACCTCTGAGCCAACTCTCCAGCCCCTAGGATTGCTCTTCCAAGAGTGGGATCCACTGCCAGAAAGGCTTCCTACAGACATCTTTGCATAGTTGTTGTGCCATTGATAGCTATTGCAGGAGCCAGCTGTAAAGAAGAGCTGCAGATCTACTGACAACTTAGAAGGCATATTCTTCACCTAGGGACCCACCAAGAAGAGTCTTTCTGGGCACGCACACCCTACACGCACACAGCAGGCATTTAGAGTTCCTCTCGACATCTCCACTTCACAGGCACTGGATCCAGTTCTCCCATTCTCAAGCAGCCAGAAGGCAGCTGAGGGTTGATGCTACCCCCTGAGCTGGAGGTATGACTTTCTGAATGAGATGCTCTGAGAGAGGTAGCAGATGCCTACTGGGAATTTTTGGATTACTGTCTTTGTGTTGGGGAGTCAGTTCAGACGTGCATTTTCAAAGTACTGCTCATAAGCACACAGCTCATCACTTTCCTTTTACCAGTCAGGCTGTGGTCAGCGGCCGATTTAGCAAATTCTCTCCACCGTGCTCTATAGTCGTGTGGAAAGAAGGAAGGGCGGCTGGTAGGTTTGATACCTCCACATTAAAAAAAAAAAAAAGAGCTTGTATCTGGAAAGACCAAGGCATAGGAGGTCACAGGAAAGATGCTGAAGAGGAAATAGTCAACCACAGGAAGATGGCTGGGGCTTCTAGAGGAGATCCTCAGTACATTGTAGTGTCCAACCTCACCCTCCAGAATGGAACCCTTCCTGGCGCACAGGGCATCAGGTGTGCATTAGTAGGTTTATACCTCTGGGTTTGGAAAATCAGCTTTAGGTAGAACTCTGCTGTTGCTGCCTGGCAAAGCTTAAAATCAAGAATTGAAAGAACAGAATTGTTTCCAAGCAGCCAAACTTTGTCTCTCTACAGGCAGCTATGGTTATTTGCAAAAATACAGGCAGACACTGACCCAAAAATGAAAGCATGAATGTCTCAAATATAGTAAGGATTGTTATCCATACACAGAGTCAGGAAAATGTCTCTACATGATGAAAACATCAACAGAGGCTGTCTCATTAATGACACGTGGTATAATTGGCAGACATAGACATTAAAATAGTCACTATAACTCTGCTTCGTGTCTGTAAGAAGCTAGGGAAGGTTTGAGCACCTTAAGTAGAGTTATAAAAGACTGCAGCTCATGTAAAAATTAGTGGGGAGTGTTAGGGGAAATAATAGTATGCTGTATCTTGAATAAGACATTGTGTCCTAGACATTCATTATTTAATAGACACCAGTGTCTAGTAGCAACCGACAGCGCATTTCTGAACTTGAATTTTTATCAATAGAAATTATCAAAAATGACACAAGCTAGAGCTGTGATAGAAACGCTAGGCATCCTAACAAACTTGTAATTAGAGTAGTAATGAGGTGGGGAGGCACAGGAAAGAGGTAAAGTATTGTGAGTGATAATCCTTAATATTGTTGAAACTAATAGATCCAAGTATCTTCAGAAAACGGTGCTGGTCTAACTGGATGTCGGCATGTAGAAGACTACAAATAAATCTGTACAAAACTCAATTCCAAGCGACTCGAAGACCTCAACATAGAACCAGATACACTAAACTAAATCTAATAAAAGAGAGCATGGGGAACAGCTTGAATGCATTGGTACAGGAGAGAACTTCCTGAACAGAACACCTACAGCTCAGGTTCTAAGATTAACAATCAATAAATGGGACCCATGAAACTGAAAAGCTTCTCTTAGGCAAAGGACACTGTCAATAGGACGAAATGGCAGTGTACACAATGGGGAAAGAGCTTCACCAACCCTGCCTCTGATAGAGGACTAATATCCAAAATATGTAAAGAACTCAAGAAATTAGACACCAACAATCCAAATAACCAAATTTAGAAATGGGGTACAGAACTAAACAAAGAATTCTTAACAGAGGAATTTTTAATGGCAGAGAACACTTAAAAAATATTCAATGTCTCTATTCATCAGGGAAATGCAAAGCAAAGTGACTCTGAGATAGCATCTTATATCTTCCAGAATGGCTAAAAAAACCCAAAAGACCAACAGAGCCAACAAAGCTGGGCCCCAGGGGTCCTGCAGAGACTGATGTACCAACCAAGGACTATACATGAAGAGGACATAGACTCCTGATCAGGTGTAGCAGATAGGCAGCTCAGTCTCCCTGTGGGTTTCCTAGTAAGGGAAGCAGGGGCTGTCTCTGACATGGACTTTGTAACCTGTTCTTTGAGCACTTCCCCCTGGTTGGGTGGCTTTGCCAGGCCACAGAGAAAGAGGATGTAGGCAGTACTAAATGAGTAGGCTGGAGTCAGATGGTAGGGGAGGAGGGACCCCTCTTTCTGATGACTAGGGCAGAGGAATAGGAGTAAAGGGGGAGGGAGGGTGGGACTGGGAAAAGTCAAGGGAGGGGGCTATATTTTTTTTTTTACAAAAAGATGTAAAGTGAATAAATTATAAAAAATAAATTTAAATAAAAAAAAACAAAAAGTCAAGTAACAGCACATGCTGTCGAGGATGTGAAGCAAGGGAAATTCCATTGCTGGTGGGAGTGCAAACTTGTACACTTTGGAAATCAATTAGGCAGTTTCTCAGAAAATTGGGAATAGTTCCACCTCAAGATCTAGTCATATCATTCGTGGCATATATCCAAAAGATGTGCCACCATACTACAAGGACATTTGCTCAATGAGGTTCATAGTAGCTTTATTCATAATAGCCAGAAACTGGAAACAACCTAGATGTCACTCAACTGAAGAATGGATAAAGAAAATGTGGTAATTTACACAATGTAATACTACTCAGCTATTAAAAACAAAGAAATCATGCAATTTGCAGAGAAACAGATAGAAATAGAAAAAAAAATCATTCTGAGTAAGGTAACTCAGAACCAGAAAAATACATTTTCACTTATAAGGGATATTAACCATAAAACAAAGGATAACCATGCCACAATCCACAAAGCCAAAGAAGCTGAGTAACAAGGATGGCACAATGGAGGATGCTTAATTTCATTCAGAAGGGGAAATAAAATAGACATCAGACGTGGATGGAGGAAGGGAACTGAGTGGAAGAGGGGACAAGGAGGGGAGCAGGAAGGAGGGGTGAAGTATGGGGAGGGGTGAAGTATGGGGAGGACTGAGGGAGAGAGAACTGAAATTGGTGGTGGTGGGACAGCTCTGGGAGAAGCCAGAGAAACCTAGGACAAGGCAAACACCCAGGAACCTATCAGGGTGACCCTAGCTAAGATTCCTAGCAACTGAGGATATAAAACATGAAATAGCCATCTCCAGTAACCTGGCAAGATTTCCAATGGAGGGATGGGACACCAACCCACCCCAAACACCTTTGACTGAAAATTTGTCCTGTCTGTAGGATGTGCAGGGATAAAGATGGAACATAAATTGAGGGAATGGCCAACCAATCATTGGCTCAACTTGAGACCCATCGTAGAAGAGAGAGCCAACCCCTGACACTATTAATCATATTCTACTATACTTGCATACAGGAGGCTAAGTATAACTGTCATTTGAGTGGCTTCACATAGCAGATGATGAAAACAGATGCAGAAACCCACATCCAAACATTAGGTGGAGCTCAGGGAATCTTGGGGAGGGGAGTACGAAGGATTGAAGAAGCTAGAAAAGTCAAGGGCACCACAAGAAAACCTACAGAATCAACTAACCTGGGCCCATAGGAGCTCACAGAGACTGAACCATCAACCAGGTGGCATGCATGGGATGGACCTAGGCCCCCTACACATATGTAACAGATGTGCAGCTTGGTTTTCATGTGGGTCCTGTAACAACCTGGAGCAGGGGCCTGTCTCTGACTCTGTTGCCTGCCTTTGGATCCCTTTTCCCTAAATGGGCTGCCATGTCTAGCCTCAACAGGAGAAGATATACCTAGTTCTACTGCTTCTTGATATGCTAAGGTGGGTGGATATCCATGGGAGGTCTCACCTTCTCTGAGAAGAAAGAAGGGGGAGACTGGGGAGAGGGGAGGCCAGAGAAATGGACTGGGAGGAGAAGAAGGAGAGGAAGCTGTGATCTGGATGTAAAGTAAATAAATAATTAATGAAAAACATAATTTTAGCATCAATACCCAGCAGGGTATTGAAGCAGTTGCTGAGACTCATAGCTAAACTTTGGGCAGAGTGCAGGGAATCTTATGAAAGAAGGGGGAGATAGAAAGACCTAGAGAGGACAATCGTTCCACAAGGAGACCAACAGAGCCAAAAATTCTGGTCCCAGGGGGTCATGCAGAGACTGATGACTCAATCATAGACCATGCATGGAGAGGACCTATACCCCCTGCTCAGAGGTATAATGGGCAGCTCAGTCTCCAGGGGAGCCCCCTAGTAAAGGGAACAGGGGCAGTCTCTGGCATCAACTCGGTTGCTTGCTCTTTGATCACCTCCCCCTGGTGAGGTGGCCTTACTAGGCCACAGAGAAAGAGGATCCAGACAGTCCTGATGAGACCTGATAGGCTAGGGTCAGATAGTAGGGGAGGAGGACCTTCCCTATCAGTGGACTAGGGGAGGGATCTAGGGAGGGAGGATGGGACCAGAAAGAGATAAGGGAGGGGGCTACATCAAGGATACAAAATAAATAAATTGTAATAAATGATGATGATGATGATGATGATGATGATGATGATAGAAAACATACTTTTAAAAGGCAGTTGACTGTTTAAAGCAAAAGACATACACTCTGGGAGTTTATAAGATATGTAGAAAGAAAATATATAGAAAAAAGAGGGAAATGAATAGAGACAGTTGCAGGTTCTTGATTACACATGAGTTGGTCTGACTATAGTCTCACTATAGTCAGATGTATATATAGTGAGATGTATATATAGTAAGATGTATATATAAATCCTAAAGCAACCATTGAGGTAACAAAACAGAATCTCAATGTGCAGAGGAGATAAAAATGGAACATTCTGTCTAAAGAAAGGAAAAAGAAGAGGAAGTTGGGCATGGTGGTACACACTGGCAGTTCCAGCTATTCCAGAAGTGATTTCGGGATCTTGAAGGCAGTATATATAACAAGACTCTATCTCAAGAACAAACACCAAAACAAGATAATTAATAGAGGAAAAAATGAACAAAATACATATGAAGCCAACTGTATTAGTTAGGGTTCTCCAGAGTAACAGAACTTAGAGACTAAATCACTACCTGATGTATTTTTCAATAGTCAGCCATCATTCTCCAGGATCCATCTGTCAGATAGCACTGGCCAGATAGGATAGTGAAAGGGAGATGTGGGAATCACCATCCCCGTGTCTTCCAAGTCCTTGACGGTAGCACTAGTTTCTGCAATCCCCCAGGGATGAAATACTGCTTTTGATTTACTATTTTCTTTGGCAGGGAACATCACTTGAGAAAACGTCTCCATGAGATCCGGCCGTAGGGCATTTTCTTGATTAGTGGTTGTTGAAGGACTGCCCAGACCATGGTGGGCGGTGCCATCCCTGGGCTGGTAGTCCAGACTGAGCAATCAGGAATAGCAAGCCAGTAAGCAGCACTCCTTCATGGCCTCTGCATCAGCTCTTGCTGTCAGGTTCTTGCCCTATTTGTGTTCCTGCCCCGGCTTACTTTGCTGATAACCAGTGATATGGAAGTGTAAGCCAAATAAACCCTTTCCTCCTCAAATTACTTTGGTCATGGTGTTTCATCACAGCAGTAGGGACCCTAAGAATCTAACAATGACAAAGGTGCTTGCCTGACGACCCAGGTTTGATTCCAGGACCCACGTGGTGAAAGGAGAGAACTAACTCCTGCAAACTATCCTCTGACCTCTACACATGCACATGAACACACGACAAAACAAATCAATAAAACACAATAAAAAATTTAAGCAAGAGTTGGAGAGGTGGGCCAGTGGTTAAGAGCACATAGTATTCTTCCAGAGTTTGATGCACACTCCCTCACTCACACAAACACACCAATGAAAAATAATTTAAACAGGATGTAATTTGAAACAATTAAAAAATAATTAAACAAGTAAAATCTAAAAGAGATACTTGCTTTGGGGTGGGATGGGCATTTTCCTCATCTTGATTTTAGTATGGTGGGTCTATAAACATTTAAAAGCTTATTAAGTTGTACCTTCAGGTGTGAACAATTTGTGGAATGCTAGTTATACCACAGGGCACAAGGCATTTGTGAAGTTCGCTTACTAATTTTTGAAGAAAATGAAAATCAATACCTGGCTAGTTCCTTCGGACACGTAAACATTTCTACTCAAACTGTTCAAGCATCCTAGAGGTGAATGAACAGGGGACTTGGGACTGTGCTCTCTCTTGGAGCTGCCGAGGACTGCAGGCGTAGGGACATGTCTTGAGTAAGTTCTGAGGGCGCTCCTGGCTAGTCGCTGTGGTGCCGCCCTGAGACTGGTCAGAAAGCATGCTTGCCTGCCTATCACTCTTGCTGCAATGCAATCCGTTAGTGCTGAATGCCATCCTGGCCTGTCCATCACTGCATAGGTCACCCTGGAAGTGAAGGGAGAAATAGGAAGGCTCGCCAGACAATTTACGTAGAAATTGCTGTCTGTGATTTATGGTTTTAATTAAGAGCTTTTAAAGCTTTAATTAAAAAGGTACATGAGCATTCAGTATTTAAGAAGAATGCCTTTGTGTTTGGGTCGATAGAAAAACATAAAATAAAATGAGATACATATTTCTAGTCAGAAGCTTCACGTAAGAAAGCTATGTACATAATTAAGAAGTAAATTTAAACTGATTTGGGCATAAAGGCCTTATAATGGGGGGAAGGTGGCTGAGGGAATATTTTATCCTTTATTGCAATATAGCTGGGTATCAGATTCCACGCATTAGTGAGGTTGCGTCCCAGGATGGGACCAAATTGAACATGTGACCAGTGCATGAGGGTATTACCAATGACAACCCGCCAGCCCTCGGTGGGCGTAGGAGCTCTCCAGATGCCGGGGGCCAGTGACTTTGCATCGCCCTCATCTTTGCTTTCCTTTGCTTTAGCTGCCTTCACAGGTGTGGCAACTCCAGTGAGCACACCTGGGCAAAGTTTATTTATGCATTTACATAGAGTCATGAGTGTTTACTTAGGCAGATAAGCTCATGGGTGTGGGGTGTAGGAAAAAGAAACAAGTGCTGGGGAAAGTCACTCATCACACACTCTTCCAAATTTTTATTTTTTATATTACAGTTCATTCGCTTTGTATCCCAGCTGTAGGCCCCTCCTTCATTCCCTCCCAATCCCCACCCACTCTCCCTCATCTTCTCCCTGCCCCTAAGTCCACTGATAGGGGAGGTCCTCCTCTCCTTCCATCTGACCCTAGTTTTTTAGGTCTCATCAGAGCTGGCTGCATTGTCTTCCTCTGTGGCCTGGCAAGGCTGCTCCTCCTTCGGCATTGGTGACCTTTGCAGAGGTCAGATCTCTAGGCTTAAAGGATGATACACTTTTGCTTGGTATGGAGTGCAGAGTGTCATTATGGGGCCACATGCCCTGCCCTGCCCTGGACTGCAGAGCGCAGGATTGTGGGACAATAGCATAAGGCAGGGAGATTCTATTCGTGGCAGGGCCCGTACTCTGGACCCACAGGCTAGACTCAATGGGAAAGGTGGGTGTGGGATGGTGGTAGCAGCGCTTTCCTCAGGCTGGTGATGGGACAGGCTTCGCAGCCAGCAGGTGGCAGGATCTGAAATGCAGAACAACTCACAAGCTAGTCACCCAGCTCAATGGGGCTTTGCCAGCTGGGTTTCTGGAGTCTCTTGTTGTGATTTGGGGGTCTGGGTCCCTGGAGTATCTCTGGAATCCTCTCCTCTGGGATTTAATCACCCGAAAGTGCTAGGAAATCTGAATGGTGTCTACCATGCCCACTTCAGCCCAGACCAAGCCTGGGTGTTGGCAGTCTGGCCCGACACATTGTAGATATATAGGCTCTGAACACATGCCAGGATTTCCCAGACTATACTGTTGAGGCTCCTCGGTGTCCCACTGTTGCTGCTCTGTGGGGTGTTCTGTCCATTTCTGTCTCTTGAAGCTGACTTCCTCCTTCTTCCTCAAGACAAAGATCCTTGCATGACTTTGGGGTCTGGCATTAGGGTAGAATGGAATTCCTGGGCCTGGATCTCCAGAGGTGGGCATACTCTCTCCTGATCCCCAAGGGCTGCTCACCTGGCTAACTATGTTACTTCCTTAGGAGTCTTGGGTAGACATAGTGTGTTGCTGACTTGCTGTTTTGATTTTAATTTAATTTTTATTAATTATACTTTATTTACTTTGTATCTTAGCTGTAGCCCATCCCCCTCCCCTCCCAATCCTTCCCTCCCACCCTCTTCTTCTTTATGCCCCTCCCCCAGTCCAATGATAGGGGATCTGACCCTAGTCTATCAGGTCTCATCAGGACTGGCTTCTTTGTCTTCCTCTGTGGCCTGGTAAGGCTGCTCCCCCCTCAGGTGGAGGAGATCAAAGAGCTAGCCCATGAATTCATGTCAGAGACAGTCCCTGTTCCTATTACTGGGGAACCCTCTTGGACATTGAGCTGCCGTGGGCTACATCTGTGCAGGGGTTCTAGGTTATCTCCATGCATGGTCCTTGTTTGGAGTATCAGTCTCAGAAAAGACCCCTGTGCCCAGATTTTTTTTTTTGGTTCTGTTGCTCTCCTTGTCGAGCTCCTGTCCCCTCCAGGTCTTTCTATCTACCCCTTCTTTCATAAGATTCCCTGCACTCTGCCCAAAGTTTGGCTATGAGTCTCAGCATGTTTTGATACCCTGCTGGGTAGAGTCTTTCAGAGGCCCTCTGTGGTAGGTTCCTGTCCTGTTCCCCGTTTTCTCCCTCTCCCAATGTCCATCCTGTTTGCCTTTCTGTATGAAGATCGAACATCTTACCCAGGGTCCTCCTTCTTGATTATTGTACAGATTTTAGTATGATTATCCTATATCATATGTCTATTATCCACTTACAGTGAGAATATACCGTGTGTGTCTTTCTGCTTTTAGGCTACCTCACTCAGGATGATCTTTTCTAGATCCCACCATTTGCCTGCAAATTTCATGATTTCCTTGTTTTCTAATTGCTGAGTATTATTCCTTTGTGTAAATGTACCACAATTTCTGTATCCATTCCTCAACTGAGGGACATCTGGCTTGTTTCCAGCTTCTGGCTATTACAAATCAAGCTGCTATGGGCTGAATGCTTCTTTAATGAGCATTGAAAGGGCTTAATTTGTGTCTCCAGATAGCAAGCTTACAGACTGCATGGCAGGGTGATCCACTTGTGGATGGGTCAGTGTGGACCTCAACGCTTGCTCCTTCACAGTAGTGCCCACCACCATTTGCCTGGAAGGGCTCAGAATTCCAGCTCATCCACTCAGCCATGACAATCCGTCACTCTAAAACAGCACAAATAAAAAAAGAGAAGAATCATGAAAGGACCCCATGCATCCTTAATATCTATCCAAATTTCTCTTTACAAGCTGGTTTCTGATTGTACCTCACGTGAGACCTCACTGTGGGACCTTGCCTCACTAAGGGACCATTCTGAAACATAACATAGCTCATTCTAGTATCGTTAATTTCCCAATTCTGTTCTACAGCTTAAGTCAGGGGAGGAGGGTTCATCTCAAATTCCCCTCAGTGGCATTTTGACAAAGACTAAAGAGCGTCCTGAGGAGGCAGGCAGAGGACATCAGGCCAGCTCAGAAATGTGGAAGGACATATTTGTTGCAGTTATCACCTCCCAGGCCTCACATCAAACAGGAGACAGAAACTGTCAGGCGCTTTAATCAGCGAGCAGCTGGAAAATCGGTTTGTTTTTTCAAATCACACTTGTGATGATGGGTAGAAGATAAACAGCAAGTCCTAAACAGAAATGTAGTGTTTTCATAACCAAGTGGGAAAAGACGGCAAACAACCGACATATCAGTGTTTTTTCTGTGTTTGGTACTGCAGCACATCATGCGCTCTGGGCTTTAATGGTTTTAGACGTTAGAGGACCTTGTCTGTCTCACCTGATTGAAACCGCACAGTCCTCACACGGGTGTGCCGGGGCAGTGGGAACAGACCCCGGGCTGGCCACTGGGTTTAGTCGTCCCAGGAGTGTGGCTCCACAAGTTAGCATGCCCCGGATCTTTCTCCCTTTTCCTTGTTAAGACCTGAAATTTCAAATCTGGTGGGACCCCTCCCCATCTTAGGACATAGGAGAGAGGGTCCACATGGCCTGCAAATCAACTGAACATCATCCATGTGTTTCTTTTTGGATCAGGCCAAATATGATCACAGCCTCAGCGACCCCATGAGTCACCTCAACTTCACCCACTTGCTCCTCTTACCACATGGGAATCTTGCTTTCCTTCACGCTGGAGCCCGTGGGGTTACTAAGACTTACAGTCTTGCAGCAAGTGATCTGCCTGCTCTGGCCTGTTTACGGAGGCCAGAGGCCAACCCAACTCGGCAAGGGTCCATGCAGGTGTCAGACAGGTAGGTGAGGCCTGAGTTAAGTTCCCAACTCAGAGTATTGCTTCACTGGTGCACAGGCTAGACACAGTGGTTCTCAACCTGCAGGTTGTGACCCCATTGGGGGAGCCACATATCACATCTCCTACACATCAGATATTTACTTTGCAATTCATAACAGTAGCAAAATTACAGTTGTTATATAGCAATGAAATAATTTTATGGTTGGGGATCACCACAACATGAGGAACTGTATTGAAGGGCTGCAGCATTTGGAAGGTTGAGAACCACTGAGTGAGAGGGACGAGCCTCACACTAAGAAAAGGTTCTACTTCTTAAGGCCAATGACCCATGAGGCACCATAACTCTTTCTAGAACCATGCATGTAAACTCTCATTTGTGTTCACAGTTAGGTCACATGCTACACACAAGGGTGACAAAATTTTGTGAGGTTGGTTGCCAGGCTACCAGGTGGCCCAGGTATGGCATTTTCATATTTCCTAAGTTCTGGTCTCAACCTGTGTGGTCTCCACCTGAGAGCTCATGATATGAGCACCTGCCCCGTAGCAGGCAGAAAAGCACTGTATGAGGGTTTCCGGCTGCTGGCCACCTCTCCTACCTGTTCCATCCTGGTCTTCCTGCCAGCTTCCTGTGTGTCTCCATCCCCCAGGAAGGCTTCTCATTCATCCCCAAGTCTTAGCTTTCCAGCCTCCACAACAGGGCAATAAGACCCCTCCCAATTCCCTGTTTCCCTTCCCTGCAGATCTTCCAGCCGGCTTGTCCACACTCATGCTAACTGTCCACCATAGAAGGTGGGTCCCTGTGGTCAGAGCACTTGCTGTTCCTCCTTCTGTCCCTGGCTCTGAGGCACATGGCTCTGGCTCTTTCTCTCCATTCAGATCTCTTCCAGCCTCTGGTGGGGGCATCTTCATGTCCTTCACAGTCAAGTCACTAGATACTGCTTTCTGATTCTTTCAAATTCTTTCTCTGTCCAGTAGTGCCTTCCCCAGAATTCCTCTATAGAGTGGCCCTGCTCAGCCTGCACTCTCTAAGAGGACTACTTCCTTCTTCCTGTGGCCTTAGGGGTTCCCAGAGAAACCCTCTCCTTCCCATCAGCCCACAGGAAACAGCTTCTGTTTAGACAAGAAACATTCATTGGGCAAGGTCATGGAAAGTCTCCCATAGCCAACATGGAATTTTCTAGAAGTGGGAACAGACTGGGGATTAAGACCCCAGGTAACAGAATAAAAGAGAAAAAGCCTCTGTTCCTCTGCTTCCGGCTGCTATCCAGTTCCCATGGCAACAACAATATAGCTGAGGAAGAGGTGGCTATGGGAGCTGGTGACTATATCCCTGCCCATCACAGGGACAAACAAGATGCATTAGTCTCTACATTTGGAAGAGGTACTCTCCTCTTTAGAAGCAGTGCAAACCTGATAATAAAGAAAAGTTTTAATTTCTAAGATAGCAGTAGTAACATTATACTTTCATTTAAAATGGATCAGACTCTTTGCCTGGTTCTCTGACTGGATGTGGTAAGTGCTTGCTGTTCAGAAAGACCTTGTTCTCTTTCTTCAAGTCGCAGCAGAACAAGGCTCTACACTTTTCAGGATGCGCTCTGCTTTATTTATTTATTTATTTATCTATTTATTTATTTATTTATTCATTTATTTATTTATCTATTTATTTATTTATTTTTGATTGTGTGTATGCATGTACACCTTGTGTGCAGATACACACAAGCGCAGTTGCCCACAGACACCAGAAGAGGGTGTTGGATCCCTTGAGCTGGTATTCCTGGCAGTTGTGAGCTGCCCACTGTAGGCAGTGGGAATTGAACTCAGGTCCTCTGCAAGAGCAGCTCAAGCTCCTGAGACACCTTTCCAGTTCCTGCTCTGTCTTATTTTCACAGCGACATGGTTTTATTGCCTGGCATTGTGCTCACTGTTCACCTACACCCATCCTTTTGCCTCCTGATTTACTTTTTTTCTCCTTTGTATGCCTTTGTCTTTCCCCTTTTTTTCGAGGCGGGAAAAGATGAGAGAGCACATGTGTTTTTAGATGGTATCAGTTGTGAGAACAGGAGTGTCCTGGTTCATGCATGGGGACTTGGGGGAACCCTCTGATCCCTCTAGGGAATAAACATCTCCACTTTTGTCCAGCTTTGTGTCTATGTTGTGCTGATCTGGGGCCTGGCTGGCTGCCTCCTGTGCAGTAATGGGATGAGGAGATTGGTAAGAAATTAAGGAATCCAAGGGGCCAAAGGTACACTCTTCCCAGTGGTGCAGGCTCTGAGGAGATCCCTCCCAGCTCTTTCCAGGTGCAATGGGACGATGTGCCCACACAGAGAAATGGTGACAGCCAGAGCAGTCAACACCTGTTTATTCTTTTGAAAGATGCCCCTTCACATCTCTACTTATAGAACACTTCACACATGGAGAAATGGTCACCTGTAACCATGTCACTATTACAAGCCTATTACAGGCATGTTTACACAGGCATGTGTACATATGTGTGCAGCATTTTCCCATCTCTAAGAACGTCTGTTGAAGAACGGGTGGAAGTCATTCCATGCTCTCGTGACTGGAACCAATTAAATCTTCCCAGATTTTTCATCTTTTTATCCATCTCTTTTCATCAGTTGTGAATTTTCTCTGGCTTTTATTTTCTAAGTTCATGGAGTCTCCCTTCAGCTGTGTCAAATTCACTACTTCACTTATGTTGTGGACTCTGTTTGGTGCCTGTTTTTCATGTCCTGATTTTTTTTTTAACTTTTCTTTTGCTCAATTCCTGTTTCTGTGTCATCGACTATTTTCAGAGAAAGACGCTGAGATGATTTTGAGGAATGGTGTAGATTGCCTTTCTATATTAGACACCAAGGTCATTGGAAGCATCCATGTTCAACATCCTGAGAACAAATATATTGGCAGACAGACCATGGAGCAAACTTCCTTTCCCAGAAACCAATCCACATTTACTTTGGAATCTGGCCTTAGTAACCAATGGGTGAAAGACAGTGTCATCTAGCCAGTTTTTTTTGGGGGGGGGTTGTGAGGAGAGGAAATTAGTGATTTACACAAAGTATATCCTTATTTCACTTTACAGAGTTGGAAAAATCATTATAATCTCAACATGAAAATGTCTTGAGGGCGCTGTGATGAGAAAAGCACAAACGCAAGATTAATGTCTCCTATATCCTCCGACCCTCAACTCAAACCAACTAAACCACAGAAGAGGAGAAAGAAAAATATTTCTCAATGGAAAAAGCATAATGTGTATTGTCCATATGTATGGCTGACAATGAGTTGAGACCAGAGTAGATAAAGGACTTTCATAAGGAAAAAAAAACATACAAAACCACGAGAACCAGTGGGTTCACCACACTGTCGAAACAAGGGCTAGAGATCAAGAGGCATCTAGAAGTTGTGGAGGGGCAAGACCTAACAGGATTCTGAAAGGAATCCTGAAGATCTGGCAACCATGTTTGTTTCAGCTTCCTACCCAAGTGTCACACCAGGTTCTGCCTTGTTATCACCCAAGACTCTTATCAGGTAGTCCCAAGATTCCAGGCGGGTAAGACACACAGCCAAGAGTCTACCCAGGCAATGATCCTCTTCACTGGGGTCCAGGACTACTCTGTCAATGTTGTCTGTGGCTCTACCATGTCAAGGCCAGGGCTCTGCCATGTGTGGTTCAGCTCTTTCTCTAGGACATGGCCGGGGATCCACAGGAATATGAAAAACAGAAGTAAAAGGCCTCCAGGAGAAAATGAAGGCCAAGGACACTTTGTGTCTGTGTTAGCATAGATGGGGTACTTTCAAGTACTTGGGGCATGGTGTCAGCCTTTGTGGATAATCTCAAGTTGAGTTGAAAATTGATATGGAAATGTAAGGACCTAGAAAGGCCAAAACAATCTTGAAAAAGAACAAATTTGATGAGTTACAGTGGCTGAATCAAACTTAATATGAAACTTATCAGTAGCGTGGGTGGTATTAGCATAAGAATAGACACAGAAGGATGGAATAAGATGAAGGGTCTGGAAATAGAATTACACATGTATGGCTTTGTGGTTTTCCTACAAAGGCACCAAGGCAATTCAATGGAGAAAGGATGTTCTTTTCAACAATTGCCTTTGAAAAATCAGAATATCTATATGAAAATGGAAACTCAATGCTTACCTGATACTGCGGTAAAATTTAACTCAAAATAGATCATAGATTAAATTAAACCTTCCTGAAGAAACTATAGAAAAAATAATTGCTATATTTGGGTTGGGGAAAGATTTTTTTAAAAAATTGAACAAGGAAAGAATAAGCCAGAAATGCAAAAGAAATAGAAAAACTGGACTTCCTAAACAATGAAATCTTCACTACTTAAAATACTCTAAAAATAAGAATGGAAAGGCCATCCATGGCTGGGGGAAGCCACAACAGAAGGCCTGTCTGATGGAGAGACCACAGAGCAGGTCAATGAAGAGCTCTTGCAAGTCAGTAATAAGAATAAGAATGATCAGATAATGTTGGCAAGGACTTGAACAGACCTGCACACGTGTAGCCACCAAGTATGTGGGTGATGCTTGGTGTATCACACACGCTCAAATTAATGCAAATTATTCATGAATACAAATTAGTGATGGCGCATACTCACCCACATCAGTGGATCAACAAGCAGATAAAAAATGAACCCACTGTACTTCAGATTAATAGTGCAACAGCAGTGGTGGCGAGGGACCATCCCAGTTGACTGCTGAGTGTAACGGCTGACTTTATGCCCTCAGGCTAAGGTGAAAAGGACACTAATAAATACACAGTGGTATTTGTTAGCAAGTAGAAAAGTGTTGAATGTGTTTTATAGAAATGAACAAATAAAAAATACATATGGGAGCTGGGGAGATGGCTCGGTTGTTAATGTGCTTTAGCCTTACAGGCATGAGAATCTGAGTTTGGTCCCCAGAACCCATGTAGTGAAATCCAGGTACAGTGGTACATGTTCGTAAACCCAGAGCCAGGGAGATAGAGATAGGAGATCTCTGGGGATCACAGCCAGACAGGCTACCTGTTTGCTCAGCGCCACGCCAGTGAGAGACCCCCTCTCAAAACAACCAAGTGAACAGCGCTTGAGGAACGATATCTGAGGTTACCTTCTGGACTCCATAGGTATATGCACACGCATGTGCGCTCAGCTGCACACACACGTGTATCTTTTCACACACACAAACACACATACACGCTAACATATATACACACAGACACACTCACTCACACAGTGATGTGGATAATGGTAGTAAGGGCTCTTACTTTGGGACAAGTGGAAAAAAAGAACATATAATATTCATTAATTGCAGAGGACAACAAAGCAGAGACCCTCTACGGTGGAGAAACCTGATGGATACCACCATGACCAAGGAACAAAGAACATCACCAGCACAGGTGCAGGTGGCCACCTTGATGTGATGTGCCTCTCATTAGCACCAAGAGCACATGATACTTTCTGGTATCTCTTCCAAAACTACATTGCACGAGGAAACATCAGATGGGCTCTAATTGGGCAAGGGCATCTTCCAAAATAAATGGACTGCACTCTCCCAAAATGTCAAGCTAGGAAGAACAAAACAGATGGTGAGATAGCCTTTATTAATGAAACGAGGGAGATGAGACAGTAAACGTGTCACATGATGCGGCGTTAGATTCCACGAAGATTTTCTCATGGTATGTATAACATTAGTGTGAGGACCAGTAAATTTTAAGTTAAGATCTGGAAATGAGATAATAATACTGTAGCAACATCAGTGTCCTGATCCTAATAATTGTGCGGTGGTTACACAAGCAAATATGCTTTTACTTCAGGAAAATAAAAAGCCGAGGTATTTATGGGTGAAAGAACATTATTCAAAATTTATTCTCTCACAGGTGAGGAAAAATAGCGTGAAAGGGAACAATAAGACAAATATGGTAATTTGGAACATTTTGGGAAATTTGAATGATGGCAAACAGGACAGCTCTTTATTGATTGGGCAACTAAGTTTGAAGTGATTTCAAAAGAAACTATAAATAAGATAAACCTGTAAGCTGATCACAGTATACAGATGAATCCTTTGCATTTATCACATAGAAGGCTTTAACACCTGACTACATTATGGCTGCAGATGTGGCTGAAGATAAGGATGTCCCTGCTGTAACCATTGGCTTCATTCTGTGAGTACCATGCTCGCTCGGTGACCCTTCTGAACACACATATGGAGCGCATCAAGGTTGTTCTTGGATCATGGATGGTCATGGCAAAGACTTGGTGATAACTTGTGTCCAGTGGGGAAGGGGTCACAAATACATTGTGCTGTATTCTTACAATTGACTAGCACACACAGCAGGGAAAATGAATGGCTACAAGCTACACACACCAAGACACAGAATTCTACAGAACCCTACAGGGTAGCAACGGTTCCGGAAGGTTCTGTGTGGTGTAAAACACGTGGTTTAGAAATTTTCCAAGTGCTTGTGAATTCACATTTTTTTTTTCTATCGAATGGGACAAACTGGGTAGAAGTGACACCTGCTTTTAGTACAGTTGTTGCTTCTGCAAATAGAAGGGAGTGGAAAGGGGATTTTTGAGAACCTGGATATTTCATCACAAACTGGATTGATTCAGTGATAAGTAATCCGTAGTAATGGGACTGAGATGAGCCATTCTGTGTGGAGCATATGCAAGCCTGAGTTCATCTGATAGTTCTACTTTTCAGTATGTTAGGACTGTTTGCTGATGGAATATAGAAATCTCAAGGGTGGCTTTGTTTGGCCTGCTTCTTTTTCATCTGGCCCATCTCAGCCCATATGCTGAGGCCTTATGGTCCACCCCTGGGCTCCCTGCCCTCTGTTCTTACTTAGGTCAGCTCTGCTGCAGGAGGAGGTCCTGAATAGAGGGCTTCCTGAGACCCAAGATTTTGTTTTTTAAATTTTTATTTATTCATTTTACATCATGGTCATAGCCCCCTCCCTCCTCTTCTCTTGCTCCCACCCTCCCTCCCTGTGTCCCTTGTCCCCCTCCCTTACTCCTCAGAGAAGGGAAACCCACTCCAGCATATCAAGTTGCATCAGGACTGAGCACATCCTCTTCCCTTATGGCCTGTCCAAGTAGCCCTGCCAGGGGAAAGTGGTAAAAAAGCAGGCAACACAGTCCATGTCAGAGTCACCCCCCATTCCCCTTACTAGGAAACCCATATGAGGACTCAAGCTGCCTATCAACTACCTCTGTGTAGGGGGCCTAGGTCTGGTCCAGTCCATGCATGGTCCTTGGTTGGTGCTTCCATCTCCACAGGCCCCATGAGCCCTGGTTAATTGGTTCTATTGGTCTTCTTGAGGAGCTCCTGTCTCCTCTGGCTCATTCTGTCCTTCCCCCGACTCTGCCACAAGATTCCTTGTGCTTCACCCAATGTTTGGTTGTGGAGACCCAAGATTTTCAGTTAAAACATTAGAAAGTCCCAACAAATTAGCATGAACTAGTCATCCCAGACCAGAAGCTGGGAAGACCATGAAAGTCAATGTCCATGTCTGTCCTACTTAGAGTTTCTATGGTGATAGAACACCACGACCAACAGCAACTTGGGGAAGAAAGGGTCTATTTGGCTTATACTTTCACATCACAGTCTATCATCAAAGGAAGTCAGGGCAGAAACTCAAGGTAGGAACCTGGAGACAGGAACTGGAGTGGAGGGAATGGAAGGATGCTTCTTATTTCCTTGTTCCTCATGGCTTGCCAGTTTGCTTCCTTAAACAACTCAAGACCACCTGCCTAGGGCTAGCATCACCCACCAGGGGCTACCCCACATTAATCATTAATCAAGAAAATGTCCTACAGACATGCCTAGGCAATCTGATGGAGGCATTTTTTCCCCTCAAATGAGGTTCCTCTTCCCAGATAATATTTAGGTTTATGTCAAGTTAAGAAAACCAATTAACAGTGTCCTTGTTCTTTCTCTTTATTCAAGCAGATATGCTTTAAGCTCGTTATGACACCTCACTGGAGACAACTCAGCACACCCACCTTCCTTGTTTCTCTCTCTGCTGCTCAGCCCCCAGGCCTGGAGTGACAAAGCTGTCTCACTGTAACTTGCTGAGGCCACAGGCCCATCTCCAAATGCTGTATGGTCATAAGCTATCCTAAGATAACTAGCTGGCAAGTAGTACTAGCTCCCTGCTTCCTTTGAGTTTGCTGGTTCATGCTGTGAGTCCTGAGGCCCAGGTCCTGTCAGCTTTGGCGTGCTGAAAATGGTGCTGCCATCAACCCTCTGGTCGCTTGGTTGATGATTCTTTTGTACATAGGGACCAGAATAGCATTGGAAGGGAGGAAGCTCTCTGTTTAGACTTGTACTTCATTGCCCAAGGATCAGAGACCAACAGCCCCAACTTTCACATAAGGGTCTTCCCTGGAGGACATCTTCTTGGAGGGAAATGCTTTCAGTTGTCCAAAAGAGTATCAGGAAGCAGGGCTCTGCCTTATGCCCTGGGTGTGCCAGCTAGAGATATCCTCGACCGTCACCTGTGGTAATTACATCAAATGAACACATCCCCATTCCTTGGTGCTAAGAGGCTTCCAGATGCTGGCACTTCTCCACATTTGGGGATGGGGTGTGGGCGGAGATGGCTTGTTTTCTATCAAGAATGAACTCAGAGCTAGCTTGCTCAGGAAGGGTTTGGCATGCTCCATTACAAAGAACAGCAAGCACAGCTTGAGAAATTTTATGAAAACCTCTCACTAAAGTGCAGTAAATATTTCTGTTCAGAGCATTTCATTTGTCTGAAAGTGCTTTGTATTCATTTATGACCCAGGGAGCTCATACTTCAATTTTATCAGGTTTAATAGGTTGTAAACTAAAACCAGCACATCTAAGGCCACATGAAACAACTGGGAATGAGCCAAACAGGTGCGTAATTGACATCGGAATGACTTTGAACCCCCAACTTTCATTGGGAGGAACATCTTTTGGCTGTTTCTGCGTGTGGCTGGCTACAGGTAACGCAGTTGCATTTGCTGGAAGACACCCAGTTAGCGGTGTCACTTCCATAGTTAGCGTAGGCAGCTAGAAAGCTGGCTCCATATAATGAGATGCAGGAGGTTCAAAATACATTTTATTAAAACACCTGTGGTGTCTTAAGTTCAACTTGACAAAGGCTCGTATGAGATAAAGGAGGGACACAGTTTGGGGATGAAACCGTGAATGTAACCTTAAGGGTAGAAACTTTATTTTTCAAAGTCGGTGGCTGTGACAGACAGGTTGCTGCTCGTTTTCTTCTATAAATATATGTATAAACGTGCAATTACTTACCATCAAGACCTCTTAAGACATGCGGCGCTCTCAATTCCACAGACTCGGCCTTAATGGGATTGGAAACTTATAGTGGGTGATAAATCTACTCTAAGGAAGGACATAAACTTGCCTGGGTATGTGCAGTCATTGTCCCTGAGACACTGTTCCCAGCCCCACACCCACCCAAGGAAGCGTTTTTTTCCGTAACTCCCAGCCTTTTGGGGAGGCCACAGGGAAGGAGGGACAGTGCGATCAGAACCTCAACTAGTTTGTCCTAGTTTGATTTCTGTTGTGATGAAACACCTCAGGAAACAACAGTATAGGGGAGGAAAGGTTTGTCTGGCTTATAATTTCATGGGATTTTCCATTCTGTGACGGGAAGGCAAGAACTTAAGTCCTCTAAAGTCAAGAGCAGAGAGGGGAGTATGCAGCGTGTGGCCTGTTGGCTTGTTGGTGTTCTTTACTTTTATGCAGTTTAGGATGCCACCCATAGTGGGATAGGTCCCCTCTATCATAAAACACGAAGACAATTCCCCACAAGTGTGCTCATTACCTAGTTTCTCAGTCAGACTTTCTTCTTAGCTTCTCATAGCTGTGTCAAGTTCAATTCAAAACTAACCGGCATACCCATCTTAACAACTTCTAAAACTTCACTGGACTCTGAGCTGTGATGTCATGTATTCAAAAGTCAGAGCCAATTCCTTCTTTTAAAAAGTATTGCTTTTTCAAGGTGTGTGTAGTGTTTTTGTTCCCTTATAGAAATATTACAACTACAATCTGACAACAAAGGCTTGTGGGAGTTCCAGAAACCAGTAAAATACCTGCAGCAACCACCACCACCACCACCATCAAAACCTCCGTATAGGAACACAACACAGGAAACAGCAGGAAGACCTGGGAATCCATCTTCTTTTGCCTCCATGTCTCTCCATCTTAAGTAGACAGCAAGGAGGAAACTATTCAAGTTCTACTGGATATGGTTTGTATGGGAAGTGCCACCCAAAGGCTCATGCTGGAAAGCTTGTTCCCCCAGATGTTGGCAATATTGAGGGCACTGGATCATGAAGGCTCCAACTTCATCAATGAGTTAACCCATTGATCGATAATGGGCTAGCAGGGGGTGGGGCCTATAGGGAGGAAGCAAGTCACCGCCTTTGAAGGGTGTATCCCGTGCTTGTCTCTTCCAGTGCCTCTGCCTCCCGTATGCCATATGGTTAGCAGCATTGTTTCAGCATGAGTTCTCCGAGACAGAGCTCTCCCTTAAAAGCCCATGTCTGGCAGCAATGGAGCCAGGAGCCTATGGACTGAAATCTCCGCAGGCGTGAACCAAGATGACCGATCACCCCTCTCAGTTGTTCTTCTCAAGCGCTGGCCACAGAGGGGAGATGATCACTAGTGTTCTAGTTTCTGACCATGGACCAAAAGGGGAATTCAGAGCTTACCAGCAATTCTCACCCTACCTGGGCTTCCAAAGGACCACTGCTATAGTTCCCTACTTGGAGCTCAGGAGGGGATGGATGCATAATCTGGATCTCAGCCTAGAAGCCTTCAAAAGCAGCAGCAGACACTGATAGAAGCCTCTGTTTGTATGTGTGTGTGTGTGGGGGGGGGGCGAAGAACTACAGATGCTGCAGGGCCAGAGACAGCAGGTGGAGCAATCCAAACTTTGGAAAAAAGCAGAGTTCAACTTTTATGGAAATTAGAACATGTAAAAGCACCTGTGTATATGGAAGAATTTAAAAAATACATGCATGAGCCTGGGGATGAGCACGCCCAGAAAAAGTTGAGCAGACTTCTGTAACCTTCAACCTTCCAGGGATCAGTGAGAATCTCCCCACACAGAGTCAGACCCTAAAGGCCAAGAGAGGTCATTCCGTTTTTGAGATGGTCAATGTTCAACAAAAGATCACATGCCACCCCACCCCCCAAAGAAACAGGTCAAGATGTCCTATAGAAGAAAAAAAAATAGTTGTAAGTAAGAACTTGTATACCTTTTCTCCATGCAGAGGAAGCTGCATTAAAAGGGCAGAAGGCAGCCCAGGAGGCCACAATGAGAGCACCATCAGCGGCAGCACTCATATCATTGGTCACAGCGAGACAATGTAGGGTGCACTGACATCCAGGGCTTATAATAGTTTCCAGAGCTGAGGCTCTAGGAAGACCTCTAAACCTTTGCTGTGATATACCCAGTTGACCCTATACAAAGTGCCACAATGGTAGTCCGGCAGGGGCGAGATAAGGGAGAGTTTAGGCCTTGGACCTCTCAAAGGCTAATCCTTCTCCAACACACTTCATCCCCACAGTTGACACTGCAGCTTGTAATCCAGCCCATCCCTCACTTGGCCCCATGGTGTGTCTACCACTCTTGGCCAGCTCAGTACCTACATGGACGCCATTCTCATCTGAGAGCCTCTGCCTATGGGAGCCTTCTGTTTGCCTTGTTTTAGATATTTTTCAAATTGCTGTAACCAAATACCTGACAAAACCAACTAAAGGGAAGATCTTATCTGGGCTCACATTTTGAGAGTATAGTCACTCATGCTGGGGCAAGCACAGTAGCAGCAGTATGTGAGGTGGCTGATCCCATTGCATCCGTAGTCAGGAATCGGGAGGGGGGAAAAGGAGAGAGAGAGAGAGGAGAGAGAGACACACAGAGAGACAGACACAGACACAGAGAGACAGAGATGGGGAAAGAAAGAGGAGAAGAATGCTGGTATTCAGCTCAATTTCTCCTTTTGTCTTTTTCTTCAGCCCTGGACCCTCAGGCCATGCAATAGTGCCATCCATATGCAGAATGGGTCATCCCTTCTAGACCTCTCTGGAAACTCCCTCACAAACACTCAGATGCGTATCTCCTAGGTGATTCTAAACCCAGTCAAACTGGCAGTGAAGACTAACCACCTCACCCTGTATTGGTCATGGTTGTTGACAGAAGGAGGTGGTCCTACCATGGGGGTGTGCTTGGCTAGACTCTCATCCGAGCTGAATTGGAAAGCTCCCCCCAAGAGCTGGCAAGTTGGAGAGTCAGGATAGCCATGGTCTCAGCTCAAGGCCACCACACAAATGAAAAAGTCAATTGTTTGCTCTATCTGGGTCTTCAACTGAATTTTTTGCTTCAGTCTGGGGATGTGTATCTCTGCAGTCTACAGATGCGTATCTCTGCAGACTGTGGGGTCTGGGCACTCTGGCTCAAGCAAGTTCACATAAAGAATTATCACCCCACCCCAATATCCTGAACCTCACTTTTAGCAGTATGTCCCTTCTCCCACCTCTCTCTTCCAATCTTGTTCTCTAGACCTCATGTGACACTATCCTGCCTGTTTTTACCACTCAGCTCTGTCCTTGGCCTCTCAATGTTATCTCTATCTGGTGTCCATGGCATTATGGACTCAACTTCTTCCAGGACCTCAATGTTGAAGGCTCTGTCTCTTCATTCCTCACCTGGAAAGACTGAGGCAAGGGAGTATCTCACCCTAGCCTCCTCTCCCCTACACTTAGAAGTAACCTACCTGTTCTAATCTCTTCTGGAATCTTTCTACACAGGGACCAGGTGAGCTCACCCCATGATCTTGTGTTTCACGACAGCCTTGTCAGATTTTCAACATCATCTTGCTCTCTGCTCAAGAGATCTTTCCCATCTGAACCGTGAAACAGCAAACTCAGTGCCTTGTGTTCTATACCCAGCTGAGCCTGGCTGCTTCTCTGGACCACTATAATTACACCAGTAACTCATAGCCTTAATTGTTAGGACTTTATAGCCATCCTCATTACAGGCTGGGGCGAGACAACGCATTGTCTGAGCCTTCCTATCCCTTTACTCTTACAAAAATCATTAAACAAGATTATGGCTAAGGCAAAGTAAAAATTCAAAACCAATAAAATGGAACAAAAGGAACGAAAGAAGAAAGCACAAGTAGGATGTGTTATTCATGAAGCTGGAGTCAACGTTATGAGCAGCGCCAATAACCCCTCAGGACCTTGCTGCTGTGTGCTCCACAATGAAATTCAGTGCTACAGATTCTTAAGAGAAAGTGAGGTAAGAGAGCGGTGGAATTCGCAAGAGGACTTTTCATGTCACTCTCTGAAGCAATGTGTGGGACTTATAGTCTTCCATAAAGAAGATTTCAGCAACGTTAAACAAACTAGTGGTGTTTTATTTTGAAACGACAGCTTAGTTCTTGCTGGAGTTTCCTCTACTTAATCCCCACCCTGAGCTAAGGCTTCTCTGTGAGTGGCTTCTTTGAGATGGAGCTAAAAGTAATTCAAGAATCGAAGTAAAGCAATATAGGGATGGATGGAAGAAGCCAGTATTGGGCTCGTGCCAGGCAGGAGTCGGCTCATACAACTATGGACTATGGCAGTCAAGAGGTCCAGCAACTTCCAGGAAACCCGGTAGAGCCGGTGGTATAATTTCCTAAGTTCCCCTCCAAGGCGGTATTGGTGGGGATGATGGCCCCAGATTCAGTATGTCTTTGTGTGTGTGGGGGGAATGGGGTGGCAATATAGCTCCAGCAGACAAGGAGTGTTCTTCAAAGGCTTTTCCCCTGGGGAAGGCCGTGTTCTGGACTCAGGCTGCTAGTTTCTGTGCTAATCTCTTATTGACCATTTCTTCTGTGTTAGTCTGTAAGGATGTGATCACAGAGCTCATCATCTAGGGTGTGCAAATGAGCTGTAGGTGGCTAGGACTCAGTAGTGTTGTAGCCTCTGAGATGCTGAGAATCCCCCTCCGCCTGGCTGAGCAAAGTGGTGCTGGGATGTTACAGGCCTTGCCTCAGTGCCTAAGGTATGCCTACATCATACCTCTCATTACAACTCTAGCTGACGTGTGTGGGGAGCACGGAAGATACGAAAGATTTGGGGATGGGTGGAGCTTGACAGAGTTTGGTGCAGTATGGCGAGCATTGGCAGGTATGGTGGATCCTGGTGGAATGAAGTATGAGCATGGTGAGCATCTCAGGGCATGGTGGGAAAAGATAGCATGGTGATGGTGAGGCAAGGAGATGGAGCATGGTGCTGCACGGTGGGCCGGTAGGGCACGGGGTCACCGTGGAGCACAGTGGCTATGGAGGCAGTATGGTAGAGCACGGTGGGCATGGTAGAGCGTGGGAATGGAGCATAGAAAGCAGAGTGAGCATGGCACATGACAGTGACAATGGCAGATCTTGGCGGAATAAAGGGAACATGGAGGGCATGGTAGAGAGTGGTAAGATATGGTGTCACAGTGTGGTGTGGCTGCTGTGGAGGTGGAGCATGGTGGTTATGACGGCATAGCAAGCAGAGCTTCAGCCACCTGACAGGCTGCAGGGAACAGGAAGCAGAGAACTTTACCCCTGCACTGACCAGGGATGTTGCTGCCAGCTCAGCCCAGACAGCGCAGGTGCTAAATCACTAATGCCGTAAAGAGGGGGTGCTCAACCTGTGGGTCATGACCCCTTTGGGAGTCGAAAGACCCTTTCACATATTTGCAAACATTATGATCAATAGCAGTACCAAAATTACAATTTTGAAATAGTAATGAGAATAATTTTATGGTCGGGAGTTTGTTATAAATGAGGAACTGTATTAAAGGGTCACAGCATTAGGAAGATTGAGAACCACTACCCTAAAGAAAAATGCTTTGAGCAGCTTGGTGGACATTACAAACAAGTGTGAGTTATGTAGAAATGGTAGGCGAGACTAAACAAACAAGACTGGAGCGTGAGTGAAGAGGGCTTCCGCGGATTGTAAAGCGATGGAGTTGAAGCCGCCATATATGGAATACAGGAAGGCCCGAGCCGTGGCTCTGCAGCAGTGAGAGTGCAGCCCCTTGCTCTGCGTCAGTGCTCCGCTTCCTTGTGGTGATGACGTGCATGTGTTGTCTCTGACAAGAACAAGCCAGGTTTTTGTACCACACTGTACAAAAAGTTAACTATATACTCGAAAAAGTTAACTATAAAGATAAGATTTATGGGCAAACTAGAGTATGGTTACCTGTTTTCCTGTCTCAGACACACTGCCCTAAATCTAACAAGGCAGCTCTGCTACAGGCTCTACATAAACAGCACCTGAGATATTTTTATGCTAAAACAAAACACCATAAATCTTCATGTTTTCACCAAAACATTAATTTATCATTGTATTTAACATTACATCTGAGAAAAATATTATTGTTAATTATAATGACATGATTTTTTCTGAAACCACAACTTGATTCTACTTAATAAAGGCAATTAATAAATCTGTAACTGTCATTTTAATTACATGTCTGTTTAAGTTTCATACGCTCGGACCTTAAAATTTTTCTCATGGTCTCTCTCTTTTGGTTTATTTACAGTAGCAGGTACCACCAGAGTTACCCTTTAGGACAAAAAATAAATATACTACACAAGTGAAAATATAGGAAACAATGCTTGACAGGATTCTGGATGTTGGTAGAATGAGAGGAGCAAGATTCCAGTGACATATGAAGGGATCCAGGCAGAGCCTCCCCCACTTCCCTGACATGTTAGGGCAGCTTGGAGCCTAGGGAAGTCCATGCAGTTGGAGTTTGCTGACCTTCTTCCGAAGCCAAGCTGCAGGCGTGGGAGCACCAGGGAAGGTGAAGGAAATCGGAGGGAGCAGTGTCCTTCCTGCCAGCAGCAGCAGGTGACACAGGGCCCCACCTCTGTTACGCAGAAAGGTTGGCCCCATTCAAGTCAGGCTGGTCCTTCCTAATCAAGCTCACATGGAAGTCAGAGGAATGGGCTATTTCTAAGTGTTTATACCACAGAAGGAAAACATTTAGAGGAATATAAGAATAGAAGATACACAGGATAAAATTCAGAAGTCTAGTGTTTAGTCAAAAAGATCAGGTTGTGCAAGGAAGAATATGTCAGTCAATCACAACCAATCCAGAATGGCAGGTGATATAATAACAGGGCTGAGACTTTAAAATAACTGTCAGGACCACATTCTAAATGAAGGAGAGGGAGAGGAAGAGGAGGAGAGAGAGGACCAGATATAATAAGAAAAGTTGCAGAAGAAAACGGGTTCTCCTTGAACTGGACTTGAATGCCACAGTGTCTGAGATGAAGACACCCCACAGTGGGTCGGCAGCACATTGCACACTGTAAGCAACTGTGGAACTGAACGAGTGGCAATAGAAATTCTCAAAGGAAAAAAATTAAAATAGCTCTAAACAGATTAAGCAGTACAAGCCAGGTTCTTCATATCACACAGCAATGGAAGTAGGCTCCTCTTCAGAATGTTGTAAGACAGACGGTAGCAGAGAAAACTCTGTATAGAACTGAGGGGGAAAATAATGCAACCTGGAATTTCATAGCAGGTAAAAATACCTTTCAAAAATAAAGTCAAATAGACTTTTCAGTACATATAAAAGCTTAAAAACATCTATTCCCAGAAGATGTGCACATAAGAAATGTTAAAGTCCTCAGGCAGGAAAGAAATTGTGTGAGGTGTAAATATGACTTCGCAGAAAGAGAGGAGAGGGCCAGAATCTCTAACCACCAAGTTAGCCCTGCTATTTCTAAAGGTGCTTTAAATTAATAATTATCTGAGGAAAAACAATTACTGTACATGGTGAGGGCTCATACACCGAACATGTGATAACAGCATCCAAAACCCGGAGGGGAGAAATGGAACTCTATATCATGGGAGTCTGGTTACTATAATGCCACACAGCAGTGCATTAAACCCCAAATGAAGTAAGTGAACCCCAAATGACACACAAAAAAGGTATAGCTCATATAACAGCAAAACAGACAAAGGACTTTAAAAATACACTAAAACCCAACACTCACTTCTAAATAAAAATTGTGGCAAACTAAAAATAAATATGAAATTCCCTAACCTGATGATGAAACTTCCCTGGTTAGATTTCACTGTTAATTTGATGAAGCCTAAAGCCACCTGAGAGGAGAGCCTGCTAGACACCATGGGACCTGAGCAAGAGGGCACACCATAGGGAAATAAATTTTTGCTACACTCTTTCCAAACTGGGTAGTTTTTGCTTCCTTTCTCTGCCTTCTTACACTGGCCAGATCTAGTTCAAGATTTAGTAGATGTGGTGAAGGTGGACATTCCCATGATTTATAAATAATGTAAGCTGTAGATTTTAGTGTCTGTCCCACTTTGCTTCTCTTCGGATATGACAAAGCATGCTGACAAGAGTATCTTGAGGACAAAGGGTTTCAGAAACTAACGGGTAACTTCAGCGACATGGAAGACCAGGTCTGGGGGCAAAAGCCAACTGCATTTCCATTTATAAGCAATAATTCTGATTAATGTTTTGAAACCCCACATAGAATAGTATCAGAATATGGAACTTTCAAGAATAAATCTAACCAAGGAGGTGCAATACTACAGAGTAAAAACCACAAAATTTCCTGAGAAAAATGAAACTTCTAAATGAATAGAGAGCTCAGGCATTATCTGTGGATCTGGAAACTGTATATTTGTGGTGTTGATTTTCCCCACACTGCTGATGATTGATGTGAGCCCCACAGAAATTCCAGGCATTTAGTGTATGAACTGACAGCTTACATTTAAAACCCACATGAGAATTCTGAGGAGGTAAAAAAAAGGAACAATGGAAAAGAAGGATGAATCTGGAGAGCTAACTCACGTGTATGGCCAACTGACTGTGGACCACTGTCTGCAGGAAACTCAAAAGGGAGCAGCAATCTCTCCTAGAGTTGGGGTTGGGATAACTGGTCAACCATTTGCAAAAGGAAAACATAAAAATCAACTCAAAAACAGATCATAGTCTCAAACCTAACTCTATAAACCTACAAGGAAAAGTAAAGAAAGCCTTTGTAAATTGGGTGATGTCAAGAATTCTTAATATAACCTATTAAAAGGTCCATATGAGATTGAGAATACCCTCCTAGTGGAGGGAGGGGAATACCAATTACCTAAAAAAAATTGCTCTACCCACAAGATGTGCAGAGATAAAGATAGAGCAGAGATTGAGGGAATGCCCAACCAGAGAGAGCCAACTTCTGACACTATTAACTACACTATGCTTGCAGATGGGAGCATAACATAGCTGTCCACTGAGAGCCTCCTCCCAGCAACAGATTGAAGCAGATGCTGAGACTCACAGCCAAACACTGGGTGGGGCGCAGGGAGCCTTGTGGAAGAGTGGGGTGTAGGATAGAAGGACCTCGAGGGGACAGGAGTTCCACAAGAAGACCAACAGAGCCAACTAACTTGGGCCCAGGGTGGGAGGCTTGTTACTGAAGCACCAACCAAGGGCCATATATGAACTGAACCTAGGCCCCCTAAATATATGTACCCAATGGATATCTTGGTCTTCATGTGGGTTCTCTAGTAAGGACCCCATTGCATGCTTTTCAATCATTTCCCCCTGGCTGAGTTGCCTTGCCAGGCCACTGTGTTAGAGGATGGGCTCAATCCTGATTCGACTTGATGTGTTGGGATGGGTAGTTGAGGGAGGGGGGGCTTCCTCTTTTCTGAGGAGTAAAGGAGGAGGGATGGGGGAAAAGGGAGGGAGTGGGACTGGGAGGAAGAAGGGAAGAGCTACAATTGGGATATAAAGTGAATGAATAAATAAATAAATAGATTTAAAAAAAAATGAGTGAAACTACAAGGCCTGCATCAGATCAAGTTGACTAAAGCAGCCAACATCCCAGCAGGCAGTACTAATTGCATTCTGTGAGTTACCAAAAAAGAGAGGGCATGCATAGGAAGGGGCATACTGGGAGTACCAAGGTAGAATTGAAAAAGTTGAGGGTGGATATGATCAAAGTAATATATATATATATATATATATATATATATATATATATATATATATA
>NW_026590767.1:9570772-9654027 GCF_907164565.1 Psammomys obesus | reverse complement strand
TATATATATATATATATATATATATATATATATATATATATATATATGTATATGACATTGTTAAAGAATAAATAAAAGATGCTAAAAATGATTGATAAATTGACCATACCAAGCTTCATTTCTTCATTTGGCTATTTATTTTTGTGTGCATATTTGGTGTGTGTGTGTGTGTGTGTGTGTGTGTGTGAGATGTATTTGCATGCATGTGCACAGGTGTGTATGCTCACACATACATTTGCAGACCACAGGGAGATGCTGATGTCTTCTTTCATTACGCTCGCCTTATTTTGGACATGGTCTCTCACTGAACCCAAAGCTGGCAGTTTTGATTAGGCTGGCTAACCAGCACTCTTGGGACTCAACTGCCCCTGCACCCCTCACCTCCCAATGCTGGGGTCACTCGCCTGTGTGATCATTGTAGGATTTTTACACGGGTGTTACGGCTTTGAACTCAGATTCTACTGTTCTCACAGCATGTACTCTTACTCGTTGAGCCATCTCCCCTCTCTAGACCCGGTAACTTGACTCTTTGAAATACACTAAGGAAATAAACTTGCAGGAGGTGCTTTCAAAATAACACATTCGGATAAAAGATTTACATATGAGAAACACACAGTGTCTTGGCATCATTACTTATCGTAGAAATTCATATTTGAAGTCTAGGGTGGCACCAATGCACTTATTAGAATATCTAGGATTTAAAGTTTGCCCATACATAGTGCTGGTGAGTGGATGCAGAATAACTGGATTCTATACACTACCCGTGGCTACTTGGAATGGTAAGTTTATTAGAAATCATCCCACTGACTTCTTAAAAACTGTAAACGTACACCTACCTCTGTGATCCAATGTGTACGTGTGTGTATGTGTGTATGTTCCTGTGTGTGCATGTGCATATGTGTATGAAGCAACAGGACAACTCTGGCTGCCATTCTTCCAGATACCATCCGCATTGTTTTTGAGGCAAGGTCTCTCATTGACCTGGAATTCATGAAGTAGACTAGGTTGGTTGGCCAGAGAGTGCCAGGAATCTCTTGTCTTTACCTCTCCAGAGCTGAAATTGTGCACACTTGCAAGTAGGCCTTTAAAATGTGGGTTCTGGAGACTGGAACTCAAGTTCTCATGCTTGCAAGGTAAACACTTCACTCACTGAGGTATCTCTTCAGACTGCAGTCATTCCAGTTGTATATAGGTACCTGAGAGGCGGGAAGGCATGTGTCTTCACAATAAATAAGTAGCTGGCTTAGTGACAATACAGCGGAAGCAGTGGAAGTATGTTGGGAGGTGGATTGGCTTGTGACCGTGCCTGTGAATGTCTTGATTGATGGTTGATATGGGAGGCCCACTGTGGGCAGCACTGTTCCTAAGCAGGTTGGCCTGGGCTATATATGAAAAGTAGCTGAGCAGGAGCCAGCAAGTGAGCCAGAAAGCAGCATCCTGTGTGCTTTCTCCTTTGAGTTCCTGCTTGGGTTCCTGTTCTGACTTCCTTTGATGGATTGTGACTTGGAAGTGTGAGATGAAATAAACCCTTTCTTCTACCAAGTTGCTTCTGGCCAGAGAGGTTTATCATAGCAATAGAATGAAATTAGGACAACCACTTAGCAATAAAATGCAATGGGCATGGTGCTATCATACCTGAATCTCAAAATAATTATACTGTGTGGAAGAGGCCAGGTTCCTACCTCCCTAAAAACACATTTTGCCTTTCTGTTTATATACTGCCCATTGGAGCATGTCTACCTGTGCTGAGAGAAGAGAAAGAGAAAAAGAAGGAGAGAGGAAGAGGAGATGAAGAGATGACAAAGGAGAAATAGGAATGTCTGAGAGTGACACTTGATAGTGCTGGATTTACAGTGTCTGTAGACTCACAAACATTAAGTAATATACTCAATATGAGCACTTTACCGTATGTCCGTTACACCCAAAAAAGCTGTTAAAATAAGCTTCAAAAATTCATGTGCTGTGGTTTCTTCCTTCTGTACAGTGCCCACTGGTCTTAGATCTAATCTAGCAAAGAAAGGAAAACACATCACTTTTTCTTATCAGTGTCTTACTTTAGTATATTATAAAAGTTTAAAGCAAGGCAATTATAGATACAATTGTAAGTCACTCTGCCTATCACAGTCTTGGTGGAATTAAATGGTTTACAGAACACTCATGTAATTACACAGCTCTTCTATGATTAGAGCCTGTCAGCCTACAGATTCTGAGCCTCCTGTGTAATCTGGGAATGTAAATGGAAACTGCTTGTGGTCTCGGCATTGGGTGCTCTTGAACAGTGAAACTCCTTCGGGGTCCTGCTTCTAATTGCCTCAGCTTCTGCTGTCTGTCTCCCATGGTGACAGAATGCAGGCAAGGTCCCCATCATAAGCATATTAATTTGAAATAAGCACACTGGTGGTGCCCCAAGCTGAGGGCATTCCTCGCCGCTCTGCTGTAGTAACGGCTCTGGATGTAACCTCACTCCACATATTCTCTCCTATAATCACCGGCAACACCCACCCATTTGTGTTTTCTGTGCAGTGCTCAAGCATGACTTTGCTTTATAAAGAGAACACAACAATCACACCTCTGAAATTGGAGCCTCCATTTTATGAGCGGTTTCTCCTCACTCTGGAAAAGCTGTCTCTGCTCAGAAGTATTGGAGGCCACAACGATGGGATAGCTCTGCTTGTGTGCTGAGGAGTCAGGAGAGGAAGAGAGGAGGTAGCGGTGGTCCACAGTCAGATGTCTCTGCCAGACTTGAGCCTAACTCGCTTCCTCTGGGATATTCGCCTGACCTTGCCCTTCATATTGGACATGGACAGCCCACAGCTAATGGAGTGACAGAGTTTTGTCCTTTTCTGTTTCTGCCTAGGGAGCACTTTTCTGGTTCCTGTCCCTAACCCATAAGCCTTGTTCTCTTTTTGTCTTCCTGCACGCATGGCTCCGCTTGTCTAGGTGGGCTTGGCTGATTCACCTTGGAGACACAGCTCATTGCAGTGTGCCTGGCTCTTCTGCTGCCTCCCTGCCTTCTCCTGTCTTGTCCTCTGTAGCCCCTCCAGGGTTTTCCAGAAATTCAAATCTGACCCGTAGTGTCGGTGTCAAACCCTCTAGGTGGGTCCCCCACGGAAAGCTCTTAGGAGCCACAAGGAACACATGAAACCCTTTGTGACCTGGGGCAGTTGTGTGTGTACATACTCCCCAGAGTGAATGTTGTCCAACCCAGGGCAGCACTGCTGTCATTGGACACGTGTGGTGGGAATCTCTGCTGCCATTACGTCGATCCACCTCAGGGTCCTTGCCCCCATTTCCTTTAATGTAAGCATGCACATGCTGAGAATGAACAGACATTCCACACTCACCAGCAGGAAAGTCATTACTGGAAAGGCATTGGGGCGTCGGTGAAGCCGGTGCCTCCAGCAGCCTTCACACATGACTGCACAGTGCAGGTGATCAGTACCTTCGGATTTCCCAGTCCACGCTATTTCATCCCTCGGCATTGCTAAACTGTAAACTAGAACAGAATTGCCTGCAGCAGTTTATACAAAATGTGACTTTTAAGTTCAGGTCTCCAGAGATGTCCTCTGCATTTTGATGCAAGCTTCAAGAGGCTAGCAGGCTTCCAGGGTACTGGTGTGCTTTGGTGTTTGGACCCCGATCCCTGACACGAGGTTTGGGCATCCACATATCCTGTGACTGTCTGGCAGGGTCTGCACTCAGGCCATTGTTCCCAGTGGCTGCTGTCTTAAGTTCCTTGCTTCCGATGGAATCGCTCCTCTCAGCCACCCTTAGGAAGACCGTGGTCATGGCTAAAGTCTCTTCACCAGAAATCCAGCCCAGGCACAATACAGCCAGGCCTGATCAAGTTCCATCTCTGACTCATGTAGAACACAAGTCTCAGGAGAGGCCACCAGCCATAGTCTAGTGGGAAGAGTCCTTTGGCATTTACTGATTCTTTAGAGAAAGTCCCCTGGCCACTTGGTCACTTATCCTCTCTCATCTGTGAGAGTGGCCACGAGAAATGCAAATGCTGTCACAGTGGCTTCTAGAGCTTCTTCGAGGTATTTAACATAACTTGAATATGGGGACTCCCCATGGGGACATATTTTATATGCTTAATTCCAGTTTGTGACACTATTTTGAAGTCTGTGGAGCCTTTATGATATGGATTCTGACTAGAGGGAGTAGGTCACTAGGGTGGACCTTTGAAGGTTAAATCCACGTCCAGTTCCTGTCTGTGTTATTGTCTGCTTCCTAGCCTACCCCTGTGAGCAGTCACAGCCGCAGTCTCTGGTTGTTGTAGACTGGGCCTCTCCTTGCCATGGCTTACCCACCATAGTGCACTGTGTTTCCCCAAACTGTGAGACAAAGCCAGTCTCCTCCCCCAAGGCAGTTTTGTCAAGGCAGTTGGAAAGGTAACCCCTTTTAACTCACAGTAGGGGTGTAGGGATCCCCATGGTGCCATGTGATCCTGCCTTCAGGGCAGGTGGAGAGCAGTGGGTCTAGAGGCCATCGAGGGGCACCGAAGTGGTGGGAAGCAGGTGTTGCTGTCTAGAATTCCATGGCAGCATTCCTTTCTTCTTAAAGAATAAACACCTGGAGTCAAGGGGTTCGCTTGCTCACAACAGGCTATGGCAGCTGCACCTGACCTTTCAGCTTCTGGCTTCTGGGGAGAACAAGTTCTTGCTGCCTGGAGGGAGGAAGGACTGTCAGGAGTGAGTGGGTAGGCACGGAATGGAGAAGTATGCCTTCTTTTGTACTAGACACGGCTGGGCATGGCTACCTACAGTCCCTGCTGGATAGTTTAGCAGACCCCAAGGACCAAGAAGACAAAAGTCTCACCTGTGAGTCAGGAGCACTCCAACCCCTCATCTCCGATGCTAAGTGCAGAGGTGGCAGCATCCTCCCCGCATCAGAATCAAGAAGAATCATTACAAGCGAAGAACAGCCGCACAGAAGGCCCAGAGCTGGTGACAGAAAGAGTGGTATCAGCTGTCTGCAGGTGGGGTGCTCATGACACATGATGAGGGTTCTCCCCTGGCCCCTTTCTGCCTTTGGCAGGACTTGGCAGGTCATTTTCCCAGTAGACAAGTTCATCTGTAGCACTAAGGTCTCCAGGTGGCCATCTGCCCAGGGCCCACAAACAGGCACCAAGAGTCATCTCCAGGGATAGATGATATACATGTCAAGACTAGCTTTGAGCAGGGCCTGCCTCTGTCACGAACTCGGTTGCCTGCTCTTTGATCACTTCCCCCTGGCATTGTGGCCTTACACAGCAGAAGAGGATCCAGGCAGTCCTGATGAGACTTGATAGGCTAGGGTCAGATGGCAGGGAAGGAGGTCTCCCCCTTTCAGTAGACTAGAGGAGGGAGATGGGGGGAGCAGAGGGAAGGTGGGACCTAGAGGAGATAAGGGAAGGGGATACAATAGGGATATAAAATGAATAAATTATAAAAAATAAAAATTAAAAAAAAGAAAGTATGCATCACTCACTGGAACAAGACCCCTATTCTTGTGATTCAGAGGACAGAGGAGGCTTCCAGGAGCTAAGCAAAAAATGGCTGGGACCAGGAAAGGGTTATGGTGGAAACCTGGAAGAGTAAGTTGGATCACTTCTGACCTGCTTCATTTTCGGAGGCCAGAGACAGGAGCTGTGCCCTGATCTGAATGGGTAAGGCCAGGAGAACTTACTGTATTTAATGAATGATTGAATTAACCAAACATTTGACTGAATCCAGGCTGTAATAGAGAGGCCTGGTATAATGAGATTTCACTGTATCTCATTTAAGGAAATATGAAACAGCCATTCAAAGGCTATTCTCAGAACATTCAGAGTACAATGCACCCAGCTTCACTGCACGAGGGCGAAAATGGGCTCTTACACCGTCCGACTTCCATCACAAAGGTAATTAACCCGATATACTGGTTGAGCCGCTTAAGCCTTTGCAATGTGAATCTTCCTTTGAATGCAGTAACACTCAGTCGTAGCAGCCATATATCAGAGCACCGCAACAGCCCCGTGAGTTAGATTTTATAAGTGACATAAATGGCCATATGGATTTATGTTGAGAGAAGCTCTGTTTCCACAGTTCTTATTTGGGAATTGTGACTTATTTACATAAGAAATTACATTTGGGTCTTATTTGCATATCACATTGACAAAATGCTATTTCCAACAGTGGTGGTGAAGTTAGCAGCAACAGATCTGAAACATGCCAAATGTCTCTGGGAGAGATGCTAACTGTGAGCCTGCACTCTCAGTAATACCGGCTAAAACATTAACATAGTGCTTAAGTGGCCGAACAGTCACGCTAAACTGTTCCCTGCCGTGTGATCGCTCCACAGGCCAAAACAAGTTTCCTGGTGCAGAGCAGTTTTCCCACTGGATGGGGCTGCATGTGCTATTGGCACTGACCCCAAATAGCCTCTGGCTTCCATTCCCTCACTGGCTAGAGCTTCTTGTCAGCTACCTTGAGGAACTGTTGCAGCCCCACACAGCTAACAGTGCCCCTCAGGCATCCTGGGTACCGGTGATGCCAGACCATGTTGCCTATGTCTCTTCAATGGGATTTGAAGCTTTACAAGGCTCCCGTATTTGCGGTAACATTCATAAGAGTAATGCCTGGTCCACGTAGGTGCTGCTCAGGTGTGCCTAGTTACTGAGCAAGTGGGAAAGAGGTCTGGTCATTGACAGCTTCTACTCATTCACTCTGATCTGCACCCTCTTGAGTCCTGGGCTGACATGACAGGCAGGGTGAACCCTGGCACGAGTCCTGTGACCCAGGCAGTTAGAGCCCGGCTCTTGGCGTCTCAGGCAGCACTCCTCCTCTTTCAGCACTCCCCACCCAAGTCTCAGGTAACTGGTGGAGCCCTGTCCCAGAAAACCTAACCACCAGCTATTTTTATAAAGGATAAGGCTTGGCAGGAGGCAAGATTGATAAATCCCTTTTTAGATTGGTGTGAATTCTTCTCTTTAGGGCCCTGAGCAGGAGCCAAAGCTCAGGAAAATAAAGCCTCTATTCCTGCATGTACAGCTGCTCCCAGGGCCTCACCACAGCCAGAGCAAGAGGTTCTGCTCCTGGGGGCTGGGGATTTAGCTCAGTGGGGATTCGGCTCCCCTCCCCACCCCCAGCACTAGGAGCAGGGAGAGTGGCTGTGTTCCCACTATGCTCTACCATAGTATTCTCCTCCAGGTGGCATCTGGGGGAGGTGCCAGCTAGAGATGTCATCTTCCAAACTACCCTGCCTTGTCTCCAATCCCCTGCTGAACTGAGCAGGAGGAGGTTTTGGAGACAGCAGCTCAACAGCCTGCAAGGCTTTCCTTCTTGGGTTCTGCTGCCTGTCCCAGGGTTGATGCAGCAGACAGGCTCCTTGAATTCTAGAAGGTCTTCTAAATGTCACCTTCTGGACATTTCTGAGGCCTCCTAACTACCCCAGCATCACATGAAGCTCTAATCCATGCACTCGGGTGAGCTTCTTTCCCTTCATCCATTCTGAGAGGGAGCTATGGTTTCCTTTTGCATGGCTCTCTGCCTTCCCCACTAATAGTTCTCTGTTTCTCCTCTACTGCTGCCTCTCTGACTCTCAGGCTGTGTAGAGCTAGGCCCTCCCCCACCAGCTCTGCCCCGCTGTCTCTGTCTGGACACAGCTCAGGTCTCCTGCTATAGATCTGTCTGGTTGGCAGGCATGGGTGTGTGACCAGGTTCAGACCACACAGGTAACTCCGGCTGACTGGTGAATGCACGCTCCCTAGCTCCACTTGGCTGTCAGCATCATTAGATGAGAATCAGCTCAGTGCAGGGAGGGAGCCAGCCCGCTGAGCTCCTGTCATTCAGAGGCTGAGTTTTGGACCTCGCCTTAGTGTAGCAGCTTGAAAGCTTGATTCAAGTGGGAGAAAAGACGGAGGGCAGGCATGGGCGCCAGTGTTGGGGCTTGGCTGGGGAATGCTCCCTGCACTGTGTCACCCCTGATGGCCCATCTCTGCTGGTGATGGGAATATCTCAGAGACTGTGTGCCCTTCACCCCTCTACGTCTCTGCTTACCAAAATGTAGAACGAAGAGGTAGTCCTCAGGTGTTGCAATGAAGGAATGGAAACCACGTGTGGGATGAGATGACCCCCAGAAAGTAGAGCGGGTGGGAGGGGGAGGATGAACCATTCTAAGATCCTCTAGTCACCATCAACAAAAAACGTGTCCATCCCCCACCCCCACGCTTTTATCTGCTGGTGACATTCAGTTTATATTTTGGGAAGTGTGGTCAGAGGGACTAAGGTATGTGTGCAGGCCCACAAAGCCTTTGAGACTAGGCTTGGAGACCTGCCCATCACTGGCAGGGAGGGCCCACTGCTTGGCACTGTGGTGAGCCTCAGGCAGGGTCATTTCAGGAAGGTGGGGGCGGTGGGAGGTGGGTGTAGTGTTGGCTGGCTTTGCTTCCCCCTTTCCTTGGCTATGTGGGCTATGTGTGTGGATTTGGAATTTCTGTCTTCTCTATGTATCACCCCAGGCCACCTGCTTTCCTGCCCTGCCCTTCCCACACGGAGGCTGAGATTCCCACAGCTGCACTGTAATCTTGTTATTTTCCTTTTACCCATGGCACCTTCTCCTCGAATTCTGTCTCTCTCCACTTGCCAGTCTGGCAGGCTCCCGCATGAGCAGGCCTCGGGTGTCACACACGTGAACAAGAAGACAGGACTATACAAATTCTTTACATTTAGGTAAGGTCATCATCTCTGGCTCCTGCTTTCTAGGCCAGAGGTGGAATCTCCAGTATCTTATTGTGCAATGATTCCTTCTGCCAAAAGGGGATGCTATGTTCACAGTGGCCCCTAAAAACTTGGAGATGCTAAAAAAAAAAAAAAAAAAAAGCCTTGGCCCTTGGCTGTACAACGCTAATATAGCTTCTTGACATTTATATCCATGGTGACCACACGTATGGATAAGCCCCACAATGAGGTGGTAGTTTCTCCCTTTGACCCCAACTCTATCTATCCCCGTGGGCTCTGGGAACAGCTTGTCACAAATCCAGCTTCTTTGGTCCTTTGACACTCTTACCTAAGAAGCATGGAGTAGTCCTGCATCTCTGGATTCTATGCAGCAGATTTTGAAGCTGACAGTGAGCTTGGGCCATCACTCTCCACTAGTGGGTTACTGCTCAGAGTCACAGGCCAGAGAAATTTTAATGAAGGAACCGGATGACTTGAAAGTCAGCTTCTTTCTTGCCTCATGGTGACCATACCCTTCCTTGGATGTGAAACCAGTGTTCAGTTTTTGCCCCAGCTATCTGTGGCTTTGTCTTTTGTGTATGGGCATGTTGTGGAATGTTGTCCTCCAGCATGACAATGTCATTGAACTGTCAGCAGCTGTAATTATGGAAAGAGACCTTTGTAAGTTGGGCTCATTAGTCAAGTCCCATCATAAGGCCCCCCTTTCATTTCTTTTCCCCCAAGATTTATAGATAGTTAACAGTTACTAGGGAGGGGCCTCATGAGACCAAACCCCTGCCCAAGGATAGGTAGATAGATAATGGCTATAAGGCTATAGCCTTCCCCAGAGATGTGTAGACTGTTCATACTGGCTGGGAAGAAAAGAGATTATTTTCTTAGGTGAGGTAGCTGCCCACAAGTTGCCATCACCCTTGGGGAAAAAAAAACCTCTAATTAAACTCATTGCTTTACTAAGTTAGACCTGAGGGGAATTGCTTCTTTGATCTTTCTGTTGGCACTCTATCTGTAAGAGGAAGCCATGCAGAGACGAAGAAGTTCATACAACAGCCTGCCAGAAGGTGGCAGCACTGAGCGAGCAATTAGACCTTGAGATACTTAGGGTTGGATATATTCCTGTCTCAGAGTACAATCTGAAAGGGTGACTCCCTCCCCAGGAGGATGAAGAGATGGCACAGTCATGAGAAATACTAAAAATCAACCAGAAGAAATTGAAAAAAAAAAAGAAAGAAAGAAAAAAGAGGTAGTTTTGGCCTTGCTTAAATGGACCAAAGTGTTTAGTTTTTAATGTCTGCTGCTGTTTTGGGCAATGACTCCACCATCTTGGGCCACATGAGTACATTGGTCATGAGTAAGAGTCAAACACCAGCAAAAAGTTAAACACTTCTTTGAGAGCCTCCCTGTTTCTTGAGATTCATTCCAAAGCCTTCTGTGACTTGGATGTTGCTCCTACTGAACTGGAGAATGAGATGGGGTGCCGGCCCCACGGGTTTCCTTGCTCTCTGTAGAACCATCTCCCCTGCCCTCTGTAGCTGTGGTATGCTAATGTAGCTTCTTGACATCTGTGTCAGTGGTGACCACGCACAGTGATGAACCCTGCTGTGTGGTGGTAGTTTCTCCCTCGGACTCCAACTCTATCCCTTTGGGCTCTGGGACCATCCAGTCATAAATTGAGCTCCTTTGGTCTTGTTTGCATGATCTCATGGGAACAGCAAGGTGGACTAGAACGCCCATTGGATAAACAAAACACTGACAGTATGACTGTGGACTGTTGCCTTTCTCAAGTGCGCCTCTGGTGATCTGAAGCCAGTATGTGTATTAGCATCAGGTGGCCTAATGTCAAGCCTTGTTTAGTCACTCTAATCAAGGGACCACCCTTATTTCCAGGAGGGAAAAGGCCGGACCTTTCTGACCTATCAGTAATAGCTGCACTCTAGCAACGTGTGTGTATGTGTGTTGTCAACTTAACATGTATGGGAAGAGAGAATCTCAGCTGAGGAATTTCTTCTATCAGATCGGCCCATGACCATGTCTATACCACGCCATTGGGCTACATCCCTCATTCGTGCTCTGTCATGGCTCTCAGGAGGTGAACCAGGGAATTGAGGGAAGACAGCAGCCCCCCCACCCTTGGTAGAGCTTGTTACACAACAAACTGTCACGGGGCTCACACTTAAAAAAAGAAGAGAAGATGGCAGATTTAAGAACCTCAGCATTTTGGTAATCCCAAAAAAGGTTTGTAGAGATAATTTTCCACTTTGGGTTAAAAAGAGAAAAGACACGGGGAGAAAAGTAATTGAGCAATGCCGAGGCCGTGCTTACTTTGCAAAGAACTGAAGTTCCAGAGCTGAGAGCAAATGCAGCCTTAACAACCTGATTTTTCTTTTTAAACTTTTACTCATTAAGCTCATGGATTAAGTTCTAGAGAATCCAGGTTCATCGATAGTTTACTGATGTACTGCTATTCTTTTCATCAAAATGGAGATACTGAAATATGAGCATTATCAGTTTATTGGAAGGCAGACACACCGGGACATTCCAATCCTGTCCTGAAATTAAAAGTAAATCCTCTGCATGATTCCTCTAATCCCAGCTTTGTGGGGCTGGCGGGGCTTTTCTCCAGTAGACTGGGAGCTGGAGTCAGGGGGGTGCTCTGCTTCCCTGCTTGATCCTGGACAGGGTTCATTGTTCTCTTCCCTGAAGCCACTTCCCACCCAGCTGGAGGTGGTCGGTACCAGGCAGACACTGGCATCAAGATTGCTGTTCCTATACACAGCGTTGGGTGACTTCCCTGGGGCGTCTATTTTCAGATGAACATACCACCACAGAGAAATGATTCCACATCCATCCAGCTTGGTGAGGCCATGAGTTTATTGTGGTCACAGGCGCATGGGTGACTAGGGCAGCTGAGTAGCTGCAAAGCCCGCCAACGCTATCCCAACCCTGCTAGGGTGATGGTTCAGGCAAACTGCATGCCCGGAGCTCCAGGGTCTACACACAGGCAGCTACACTACTGAACAGTCTCCCCTCTTCCAGCAAGTGTTTACTGCTTGTACAAGCTCATGGAGGGGCCTCTTGAGCCTTGTATCTTTCTTGTGGGTTTTCCCGGCCTCTCCTCTCCCTTTGGGGGAGACTGTCTCATTCTAAAGGAAACAACTACACTAGAAGAATATATAGAATTCCCAGCCCTACCACTCGAGGCCCTGGTGGACCGTTCAGAGAGGTCTGCAGGAGCACCGGGGGATATGAACAGCTGCTGTGATGTGCATTCCATCCGTCAGCACAGCGCCCTGGGATCATTCAGGGCTGGCCACTATGCAGACTCTATCACCTCAGGCCCTGCTCTGGGATGAAGCTGGAGAGGCAGAAGGTTTGCTCATGTGTGCCTCATATACAAATGATCTCTGTACTGTAAATGTTTCAAAGCAAACGTGGGAGCCATTCGGTCTTTCTTTCTTTGGTTTTTCAAGACAGGGTTTTTCTCTTTGTAATAGTCCTGGATGCCTGGGACTCATTTTGTAGACCAAGCTGGCCTTGAGCTCACAGAGATCGGCCTGCCTCTGCCTCTCGAGTGCTGGGATCAAAGGCGTGTGCCAGAGCCGTTAGTTCTTTACTGAGCACAGTATTCAAGTTCTGGGTTTCATATGGCTGGATTGTGATGTTTCCAGATGCTGGCTGGAGCCATGTAAACCTGAGCTCCCTTCATGTCCAGTGTTGGTGGTTCTGTGAGCTCAGTTAATTCATATCCTGTCTTTAGTCCTCCTCTCTGAAACCTGTGCAGACTTATGAGGTTTAAGACAGAAAGGGCTCAAAATGTCCAAGATGTGCTGGTCATAAAGAGCTTGCCAGCCTTCTGCCCGTGCCCAAGACCAACTAGTGTCAGCTCTGACAGACTACAAATGGCCAAATCCCTGTGGGCAGCATAGTGGACCCTCCCCATGAAGGGACAGAGCATGTTTGTCCTTATGACCATCTGCCCTCTTTCCAGCCATCATGGACTGTGGACTCTTATTTCTGGAACTCGGCTCTACAGAGAAGGTGATGTATAAAGAGGAGATGTTTGTTCCCCAGTGGTGGGAGTTTGAGAACCAGGCATATGTTGTATGTGCTCAGCATCCACTGGGGGCCTGGGTGGTGACTGGCATGCCTCCATGAAGGTAGAGGAAACATGATAGGGAGGGCAACAAGGCCACTCCCTCTATAGACCACGAATCGTTCAATCTACCAACCTGCAAGTTATACGTTTGCTTGTGGATCTCTCCAAGTGACACTAACACACAAGTTCAAAAGTTAAATTTCAAAAATAATAAAATTGGGGACGTATTCAAAACAGCTTTGGGGCCCCAAGAATTTTGCTTTGTTCTTTTCTCACTCTGCTCTCTGTGGGTATGCCTATTCTTTTCAGGATAAAGGTAATAAGACTGCCACACCCTAGGTGAGCAGGTGTCAGACTCTGTTCCTACCTGCTGTGATGTTTAGGAGGGGAAAGTTGTCCAGGTGCTTCTTTTACATGGGGGAGCTGTCATTTCCCAAAGGGCTCAGAACTGCATTTCTTTGGACATTTCCTATTACCAAACTTAAATCTTGATAACTTCATACGATTTGACAGCCATTTATGAGGGACTTACCTGGCACCTTAAAATGAGTGTCACATCTGGAAGAGTCGTATTCATCCCAGACAACCAATGAATCAATATTACCATCTTCCATGGCATTTGAAAGATATATTTTTGGTGAAAAACAGAGAGACACAGGGCCTTGCTGAGCCTGGGCTGTGGCTTCAATTCAACTGCACAGTCCTTACAATGGACGGTTTACTTTTCCAAATATGAGGGAGGGTTCAGTGCCGACATTTGTTGTTCTGGTTCCTGCAAGGACAACATTTGCTGTTCTGTAATAATCAAAAGTCCCTTATTGGTTCCTGATTCTATGTGCTTTTCCTACAAGAAAGCGTGATCATTAAAGTCTTGCTGTGCAAATATAATTTCTTCATCAGAGGCGGATGGCTGGAGGTCCAGTGGCATGCAAGTGGGTGGAAGACGAAAAGAACTCAAGATGTCTCTGCACGGGAAGAACAGACCACATTCCTTTATCAAAGAATTGCAGGGAGGACAGGCATGCAGGCAGGCAGGGTCATTTGGTACAAGGAGCATTGATTCTGCTTTTATCTGCACCCCATCTGTCTGCTGTGTCAGTAGCCCTCACAGTGTCAGCCTCCATGTTGGCATAAGGTATGTGGATGGGGTGAAAGCACACATCTGGTGTGCCCTATCTGCTCATGGGATCAGCCTTGTTGAAGCACGTAGCCAGCTGTGGGCTGCCGAATCTGGTGCTCTTTGGTACTTTCTAGACACACACTCAGGGCCTGGATCTGCCCAAGCAGAGCAAACTCCTCAGGAGCCAGAGCCATCTATGAGCAGGGCACCAGAGTTCAAGGGCTGGTACATGTTCAACCAATGAAAACAGTATGCTTTCCAGTTGTTTGGGAGACCACATCAGGGTTTTCCAAGGGGATTCCTCAGGGACCTGAGGCGTATGGGTTAGTTCTTATGGGTCTGGTTCCTTGCTATTTTTTACCTAGGAACATCTTCATGCATGAGTGCTATGTCATGCTTTCTGGAGTGTGAAGAGGTCCTCTTGAGGAATGGGCAGGCTCAGCTCTTGCAATTCTTCAGCTGTGCTTCTTCTCACCACCCAGATTCAGTCAGCTCAGGAAACTGAAGGGCTAGCCTGACTCCATCTTAAGATGAGGAGCCATCTTGGTACAAGGTCAAGATAAGTTCAGTTCTATTTACCATAAAACGTAAGTTTCTATTTCCTGGACTCTGACTTGCTATACACCATAATTGTCACATGGCAGGTGTTTTTCAGGAACATGCCTATACATCGCCAAGAGAAGTTCCTTGGGTTTGAGAGGGAAATCTGTCTGATGCTTGAAGAAGCACCGGGTTGCCAGCTTTAGCTTCATGTGGCCATGGTCTACCTGTGGGAACTTAAACAATGGGAGGAATATCAGTGTCACATGGAATAGCTGTCATTGGCAATGCCAAGCTCTCAGATTGTGGCTCTGCTGGAAACTCAATGTATACAAATAAGGAACACTCATCTCGGCTTCATGTTTCTCCTGCACAACTGTGACTGTACATGAAGAATGATGCCTGGGTTAGAAGGAGGGACATAGAGCTCTAAAAGCAAATACAGGTCTTTTCCGCTCTTAGAGGCAGGGATCGCTGCAGCTGTACTCAGTCAAGCTGGAAACAGAGTGCATGCTGAGGGTCTCATGATTCAGTGCGACTGGCCTTCTTGTAAGTACACATGCAGATGGGGAGGGGGCGACTGTGGGTATACAGAGATGAGAAATGGAATGATGGAGTTGCACACCAAGGAATGAAGAGGCCAGAGGCATGGTGGATATGGAGAGGATCCACAGGATCCTGTACAGGAGTAGGTTTGGGTTCTGCCTACAGAACCCAGACTTAGGTAAGGTTTTGTTGTTGTAAGTCACCCTGTTGATGGTGTATCATGACAGTGCTCTTGGAAACCAACATACAGTAAAACCAGTGTGTTTATGGAGCCAGTCATATGCACAAGTATTTTAGTAATTAAATGATTTAGTGCTAGAGAATACATTAATATAATTGATCACACTAGTTGTGGAGAGAAGAATGTTTATAAAACCACTTTGGTACAGGGAATTGATTACAACAATGACCCTGTTCCCAGAAAACGTCATCATTTTCCTAAATGCAAAGCTTTAGAGGCAGTTGGGAAGTGTTATAAATAAAATGGCTTCATATCACCTGAATTAGAGTTTTCGAAGTACACTCCATCAGTCTGTGGTCCCATATGAGGGAAGTCATAAAATTTTATGGAAAGGAATAAAGAAAGACAAACAAATGGAAGGGATTATTAATATGACATTATAAAGATGTCATTTCTCTCTTAATTAATCTCAAAGCACTATCCCAGGCAGTACCTCCAGAGAGGTCTAAAGGCCATCAAGACAGCTGAGTGATGATCAGGCTTTAAACATGTCCACACTATGGGGTAAGTAGGTCTCCTAGGCATGAACATACTTTCTAGAGTGAAGGTGAAAATGGAGAGTGGAAGCCAGGCGTGGTGGTGCCAGTCTTTAATTCCAGCACTCAGGAGGCAGAGACAGGTGGATCTCTGTGAGTTCGAGGCCAGCCTGGTCTACAAAGAGTGTTTAGGATAGCCAGAGAGGTCATACAGAGAAACCCTGTCTCTAGAAAACAAAAACCAAAACAAACCCAAAACAAAACCAAACAACAATAAATGGAGAGTTAGTTAGGCCAGATAGTGGAACAGACCATAAACTTAGCCTACACCTGAGGGAAGGAACATATGCTCCTGGTGGCTCTCAAGGTCAGTTGGGAAGTCTGAGCTAGCCAGTATCCTATAGGAATAACTGGCTCAACTTGCGAGAAGAAAGCCAAATTCACTCCTTAGCTCAAACTCCAAAGCAGTGTAATAGATGGACTAAATATTAAAGAGACAAAACCCGAGTTAGGAAAGCACAAGAGAGGAGAACAAGGGCTTCTTCTCTGTGGTGCTAGAGTGAGCAATGTCCTCTTGCTGGGCTCTTCTGGATGAGGGGGGCCCTGGTCTCCTAATTCCCAAGTGCTGTGATGAAGGGCTTCCAGCTGCCATCCTTACCTGTGAGGGTTACTGGGCGAGGAACTCAGCTCTCTCCTTTCTGATCCTCTCGTCTGAAATGGGAACGAGTCTCTATCAGGTAGGATTACTGTGAAGAGGAAATGAGATAGTGTATAACTGGCCGAGAACAGAGCGTGTGAGAGCCCCAGCTATGCCATTGTTTATCTAACAGCTAAAATCCTGTACAACAAGTCTACCTCAGTGTTGAGTAAATAGATATCTAAAACGCTTTGCATTGCAGTGAAATGTGGCAAAGAGGAAGTGGAGCCAGGTTCCCCAGCCCTGGGATTCAGGAAGGAGCAGGAAGGGAGGAGAATAAGACTTCACACCCTTCAGCCCGCCGCTTCTCCAAGCCTGGCTTGAACAGGAGGCAATACTGAGGAGCAGAAATGGGCTGGGCTCAGTGCAAGCCAGAATGCAGGCTCACACCAGCAAGGCATGCATATAGATTGGTAGGCACTGAGTTCCCAAGGCCAGGAGAAGGGGCACTTGCAGCTGGTCTATACTGGGGACCATGGAGCCTGGTTGTGCAGTCTAAGCTGAGGCAGCCCAGAATCTTCCAGTAGAGCCGATGCAGGCCTCCATGTAACCAGCAGAATCCTGGTCTAGTCTGGAGGGTACACTGGCTTTGATGAGAGCCAGAGCCAGGCCAGGGCCATCATTTTGATCTAAGTTCATAGAGAGAACTGGCAACACCAGATTCAAGCGTCAACACTAGCCCAACCTCAAGCTTCAACAAGGTGAAAAGCCACGAAACGGGAGACCTTGTGCCTTCACTTTGGCCTCTGTTAGGGGCACCTGGTCACCATGCCCTGTTCCCACAGCACCCTGGACACACCTTCAGAGAGATAAGCCTGGGCCTAGAGAGCCTTTCTAGTTATGGGCCTGAATTTGAGCTGAAAGGCTGTGTTTTAACTCTGTAACTCTGCTTAGTCAGGAAGGTTTGTGAAGAATTCCAGATCACATGGGTAAATAGATGAACACCCTCCTTCTTGGAAACTCCAAGCTGTGTGGAGGAATCAATCAATCTCATTTTTTGCAAAGGGCTTATACTTGAATATAAACATCTTTTAGCAATTAAGAAGAAGACAAAGAAGAAAAAAGGAAAAAAAAAAAAAAAACACCTGACATGATAATAAACATAGACAGAAAATAAAATGAAGGAACCATTTTCAAACAGGCCAAAATGGATGGTGTGGGTTTGCCACATGTCAGCATGCAGGCATGCTGGGTAAGAGAGTGCAGTGCCAGTCTCTGAGAGGGAGCAGAAGCCAGCTCAACGTGCACTCGCCCACACATGGCCCTTGACTCTCCTTCTGGCAATACACCTCTGGTCATATTCCTGCAGGGTAGCTCATTCTCAGAGCAGGGACAGGAATAGAACTTCAGGTTTTTATCTCAGCATCTAATACCGGGGAAGACCATTAGAACCATGGAGAGCAAAAGAAGTAATTACTATCTGCAACCAACCAAGAAAGAAAAATAATTGAATGTAATGAATTTCAGGCATAGCTAGCCTGGGAAATCCCTGCCTAGACTGGAGGGGGTGGAGAGGGCTGTGATGGTGGCCTCCACCTCTGCTTCAGATACCTATGGGGAATGATCGCATCTTGGGGCTAATGGCTAATGGCTCCAGCTTCCCCTCTGGAGGATTGCTAAGAGACAGTGGCTGATAGGAAACAAGGGCAGGCCAGTCCAGCATCCTGGCAGGATGTCTGGATATCTGAAGAGCCAGTAGTGAGGCGGCGTCTCATTTGCTGGGTGCCCTCCTTTGGGAATGGCATTCTCTAGTGTTTTGAGTGGTATTCTTGAATTGCCTGTATAGTAAAACACTGTTAAAATAAGTGAGCAAGCTGCCAAATGGTTCCAACTCCAGGTGAGTAGCAGGAAGACTGCTACACTGTCTCCCATGAGACATCCCCCCCACACACACACACACAAGGATGGTCTCAGGCCCAGTACAGATCTCTGCAGACATGTACCGTGCACTTGGAAAGATTCCATCTGCTACCTACCCAGGTTTCACTCTTGACTCCAGCCTGGTCCTCATTCTGACACTGTCCCTACCAACTGTGTTTGAACAGTCCTGGCTCAGGGCAGCTCTTTCTCCCTGTGAGACTAGAGGCAGGTGGCTCAGCCTATCTGGGCAAGGCAGCTTGAAGAGGAGGCCCACTGTGGGCATCCTTCCTACCCTAACTACCCCCCGTCCCAAGTCTGCAAAGAAGATCATAAGATAGATGCACTGTTATCTATAAAACCACCTTCTTTCCAACTTTTTTTTTCTTTTTGCCACTAGGACTTTCCCCAAAACTTTAATGAATAATTCATCCTCTTATACAAAGTTTTGGGACTTTCCTGATGACATGCAGCACACACCTTTTTTTTTGTTATTATTATTGTTTCTTGTATTTAATCCAGTATCATTGAATTTCTCTGTCCTTAGGGAACATTTTAGGAAGCCTGCCTGGCAATCTTATCCAAGTGAAGTTTTAATATAAACTGCAAACAAAGAGGACAAGCACCTTCATTGTATCCAGAGATCATTTATTCTATACATTAGCAGAGCAAAGAAGGAGGCAGAGTCTCAATTTCATACTCATTTGCAATTTAAATGAGCCTCTTCCTATTGAATCATAACATATTATGCCACCAGGTCCCTTGGCTGCTGTTTGGAATAAGACACCACTTTAAAAAAAAAAATGTAGTCTTTCCACCCCCACCTCAACTTCTGGATTTCAGTTAGGGAAATCTGTGTAATTTCCATGGTATAGGGATTTATTTTTAAGCTTTCAAATGCATAACATGTCTGCGTTAAAAACAGCCAGCCCGAGCTCAACGACGTCTTGGCTTCAGAGCCTAATGATAAACGCTCAAACTCTTGAAGGCAGAGCAGGGTAAACCCGCATATCTCTGGCAGAGGTAAGGTTGCCCTCATAGAAAAATGCTCTGTGCTAGGAAAGTAATTAAGTGGAGCCTCATTCTGAGTCACCATGAGCAGCTGCAGAACCGTTAAGAAACAACACTGCCTGACCTCTCCACTGTTGGGAGGCATGTGAGGACCAAAAGAAAGAGACCCACCCTCTGTCCTAGAGAGTGGGCATGGCACCTCCCACTGGGTGTGGTCTTCTCCTGCTGACTCAGAACAGCTGCAACAGACTGTAGCCCGGTAGACAGAGATGATCAAGGCTCTCTGTCATCCTGTATAAATGAAGACATGGATTGTCCTAGCTCAAGTGACAGAATCCTATGTGACTCATGGGGTACTTTCCTTGCTGTGACAACCCTGACTCTAGTCTTCCTGCCTTCTGGATAAGACTTTGTTTGATTAGTTTATAGGTACTATTAATTTTTTTTTATTGCTTCTTAATTTCATACATGCAATGTCTTTTGATCAAATCCAAATTCTACTCTCATGCCTCCTCTGTTTCCACCACTACTTTTCCTTCCAGCTTTATGTGTTCTGTTTTGTTTTGTTTTAGTTTTTGGTTTTTGGTTTTTTTCAAACTAAGTCCACCTAGTGCTGCCCGTCTGTGCATAGGTGGAGGACCACATTGGAACATGCGTAGCCTCTCAGAGGTCACATCCTTGATGAAAACTGACTCTTCTGCCAAAGATTTTTAGGATGCTCAGCTTCAGACTCATACAGACTTCTGGAGAAAAGCTCGGCCACTCAGTCCATTCTCAAAGGCTCTCCCAACAGTCCAATTCTCCCCCCCTTCTGAACTAGCACCTCATAGCCTTTTTCCTTCATGGACTGTTCCTTGCTCATTACTGCTTGTTCCCAAGGCCTCAGCAGGTCTAGGGAAGGAGGCTCTCTCTGACTGTTCCCATCATGGATAGCTGACTCAGCTAGCATTTGGGCTCTAATCCGGCACCCTGGCATCTGGTTGGACCCTTGTTCAGCACATCTATATAACATCTTCAGGTGCCTACTAAGTCCAGTGATGTTCACCATGTCCACGGGATGTGGCCTGGGCTCTCCGAATGCCCTCATGTCCTCACCGGTTGCTTCTCCATGGGCCACTTCCTTGTCTGTTGAGGCCTGGGTTACTGCTCTGGCCTGAGCCCCCTGCCCTGCGTTTTGTCTGGGAGTGCTCTCCTGTGCTTCCGTTCTCAGGGTCTCCTTTCTCTCAGTGCCACCTTTCCCTGATCTGGATCCCGTGACGGCTTCGTTTCTTTGTGGTACTTTCTACTCCCGGACATATTTGTTTTTTCGAGCTTATCTTTTCAATTAAAACAAAACAATACAAAAAGGCAAGGGTCCTGGAAAGTGGGGATCAGGTGCTCCCCACTATCACCAGTAGTCCCTGACACTTGCTTGAGCCTTTAGGAGGACTTCATATGCATTTCCCTTAGCTGCTTATGCAAGGGCCCCCAGGTTGACACTCGCTCTCCTCCTGTAGCTGGTAGGCTTTGCATCAAATCTCTCTTAGGGCTCTGAGGAGAGCTTGAAAAGCTGTGAGCCAGTGGGGTGCAGAATTTGAGGAGGCTGGGTCGTAGTCAACCTGTCACAGCAGCCTGAGCTGAGGATTGGGACACGTTAATGCCCTTGTGCTCTGAGCCTGTGAGCAGCCATGATTCTGCATTGGTGACACACATTAGCAGGTTTCTATTGATCAAGTACCTGAGTTTGTCTTCTATTTCTGTGATAAAAACATGACCAGTCATGAAATTTGCACGGAAATGGATGGAACTTGAAAATATCATCCTAAGTGAAGTAACCCAGAACCAGAAAGGGATGTGTGGAGTATACTCATTTATAAGAGGATATTAGCCATATAATACAGGATAACCATATCACAATCCACAGACCTAAAGAAGCTAAATAACAAGCTAATGATGCTTAATTCTCATTCAAAAGGGCAAATAGAATAGTCACCAGAAGCAGTTGAAGAGAGGGAACAGGATGGGAGCCTACCATAAATGTCCTCTGAAAGATTCCACCCAGCAGAGGATTGAAGCAGATTCTAAGACTTGCAGCCAGACTTTGGGCAGAGCACAGGGAGTCTTAGGAAAGAGTGAGGAAATAGAAGGACCCAGAGTGGACAGGAGCTCCATAAGAAGACCAACAGAACCATCAGATGGTACATCATCTGCAGAGACTGATGTACCAACCAAGGACCATGCATTAAGAGGACCTAGTTCCCCTGTTCAGATGCAGCTGATAGGCAGCTCAGTCCCAGGTTCCCTAGTAAGGGGAGCAGGGCCTGTCTCTGACATGGACTCTGTTGCAAGCTCTTTGATCACTTCCGCCTGGTGCATTGCCAGGCCACAGAGGAAGAGGTTGCAAGCAGTCCCAATGAGATTTGATAGGCTGGGGTCAGATGATATGGGAGAAGGGCTCCTCCTTTCTTAGAAATAGAGGAGGAGAATAGGAGGAAAGAGGGAGGAAGAGAGGGACCTGGAGGAGAGGAGGGAGGGGCTACAATCGAGATGTAAAGTGAATAAATTATAAAAAATAAATTTAAATTAAAAAAGAATAGAACCAAACACACACACACACACACACACACACACACACACACACACAAAACTAAAAACAGCTCTGTGAGGATAACGTTTCTAGCCCACTGAGTGGAGCCAGGGTAGGAATTCAAGGTAAGAACCTGCAGGCAGGAGTTGAAGCAGTGACCACGGGCAAACACTGTTTACTGGCTTGTTCCTACTGGCTTGTTCACTGTACATCCAGGACCTACCCAGGATGGTACCACCCACCCTGGGCTGGGCTCTTCTGCATTAATCATCAGTCAAGAAACTGCCCCGTAGTCTTGCCTTCAGGCCAATCTGATGAGGTGTTTTCTCAGTTGAAGTTTTGTCTTCTCGGATGACCCTAACTTATGTCAAGTTGACATAAAAACAACAACAACAACAACAACAACAACAACAAACCTAGCCAGCACACAAGGGCACTAACATGCTTTACTTAGTGTCAATGGTAACATCTCAGCTCCTACATGCTCAGGACATGGCTACCCTTCCAGAAAGGAGGTGTGCTACTGAGAGGTCAGTGCTGAGCTCCTGATACAGGACACATTGTGTGGGCTAGAGGAGCCAGATCAGGGTGGACACTGGTTGAAAGGAGTGTGCAAGTACAGGAGCTCACCTCTGAGAGTGAAGCTTAGTAACTGAAGGTCAAACCTGCTGTCACTCGTGTCCCTGTGTGGGGTGGCCTCTGTGCTCCTTGTTCTCTGGTGACACAGGTGACCTTCGTGCTTTCCTGCTTGGTGTAGACTCGGTCATCCGAAAGCCTGGATAATTTAGTAGAGGTGTGTGTGTGTGCCTCCGAACTGAGTCTAACCTGAAGCTGCACAGGGTACAAGAAGTTCCCTCCATATTGTGTGCTGTGAGAGCTGTTCTAGTCGCATTCTTAGATACCACTTAGCAATCAGGGTCTAGAGGCTGATCTCTGCCTAGCCCAGATGCTCTGGGCACTCCTGTGGCAAACATACTCTTCTCAGAAATGATCGTGGGGAAGGTCAGAGGAAGTCTAGCTTGTGACTGGAATGGCTGACACGATTGGCATGTGATGGGTCAGAATGCCCAGCATGGAAGCTGCCTGTTGTGTAGACAGTTGTGCGGTAAGTATAGACCTAGCAAAGAGCTGCTGGGACACAGACTGAACAGAACCAGAGGTGCCTGAAATGGTGGGCAGTGAAGTCTGGATGTTGATCCAGTCCCTTTGGAGGAATTTGACCACCCCATACCTCCACTTGTTTCTCTAACTGCCACCATCTTCCCCATCAGCTGCCGGAGAGTAGATGATGACAAGTACTAGCAGGTGGCGAGCTGGGTAGGTACCACTTAGAGCAGGAAGGGCAATAGGTGGGAGACAACATGCAAAATTAAGCCACAAAGTTCACAGCAGTGAGGCCTCTGAGCAGAGTGATTAATGGTTTGTTGGCATTTATAAGAGTAAATGTTTAATCACTTATTACTACTGATTATGCTAATGAGATGGAATAATATATGGGAGCTTGGTTTGAAAGCAGAGAGCTTGCTGGGAAACACTGCGACACTCATCGGGACCCTGCTCCTCTCCTGAGGGCCCTGGAGAGCTTCTCTGCAGGTGTGCCTGTGCCACAGCTCCCTGGCTGAGTGTGGAGCCCTTGGCTGCAGAGGCTGGTCTCAGGAGGTTACATCCCGCTCTGCTTTAAGTCTGCCTACCACCTGGAGTGTTCTGTACTTGCAGGACAGGGGTGGCTGCTCCATACATGCATGAAAAGGAAAGATCAAAGAGCCCTACCCTTATTTCTTTCCAGGGAAGAGGCTGCCTGCCTTCTGAGTGGCTCAGCAGTTGGCTTTGGGTCTCTCTGCCCTATGTCACACTCTGCAGGGAAGGTGCTGCTGCCTCTGAGCCTGCCATAGGGCCTTGGTATGGCAGAGCCCTTCTTCCTCATCAGCCCTGCTGCCTCTCCCCTCAGGAAAGCTGTAGGCTGGAAGCTGCTTCTCATCTACCTTACCCAAGTGAAGGCTAAGGCAAATGTAGACCTAGCAGAGAGCAAAGATGTGGACAGGTGCCTTCCCTAGTGGAAAGGGAAAAAGCGTTCCAGGGACACAGAGTGCTGGAACTGGTTCTTGTCAGGTCTCACCAGTTCAGTGTTTCATGCTGCTGTTTTAATGGGAACCCTTGAGGCCAGCAGGAAACAGTGTTGTTGCTTCCCTTTAGGAGATTAAGAAAAATATGGGGTGGCCTGGTTGTTCTCCTATCCCAGATTCCTAGGTTTCTGTTTTCTCTACTTCGTCCGGGGGGGCCTACCAGCTTACCTGCAGGAGGACAGCTTATACTGGCTGAATCTGAGCACCTTCCCTATTCTATGCTGTCCTCCTGTGCTTTCCCCTGCAATGCTGGACTCAAGCCCACATGGGCCTGGGATGGCCTGTCTTGCTGTCTCATGTTCTAGGAGTAGCGCAACACAGATAGTATGGACTCAGGGGTGTGCGCTGAGTGTTTAGCATCTGGTCCCCATTTTACAGGTGAAAAAGCTGAGGATCAGGGTTGTAAGACAAGTTATCCAAGCTTACCTCTGGTAGGAACAAAACAGTAACTGGGAACTATAGGAATCCAGCTCTGCCATGGGCCGTGCTGGCTACCTCCATAGCTCAGATTACACACTGTGTTACCCAGAGGCTTCTTGGGCAGTTAAGCTGTCACAGGTATGCCCAGGCCATCTGAGAGGTATCACAGATGTGTCCAGGCCATCTGGGAGGTATCTCTGCTGCAGGAATGGTCACTTGGCTTCTGGGTGACTGCTGATGGGCTCTGCTGGGTTCCAAGGCCTGAGTTCTCCACAACATAGCCATTTCCAAAGCTTTCATGTTAGTGACTGTACATACCTTCATCACACTTGTACACGTGGACACATACACAGGGATTCCACTGGGGTGCACACATGTGTCCATACATATAGGAAAAGGAGTACATACATGTACATATAATGTAGACTTATATGCATGCATGCACAGGATTGCACACGCATGCACACACAGACACATATATAAAGAGGCTACATGTATGTGTACACACAGAAAAACACCTATGTTCTCAGATCGAAAGAGGCATGTACATACATACATGCACACATATGCACACAAACAGGGATGTATGTGTGCACACATTCATGCATAAGGGGGTGCATGCATGTACAGACATGTACATATGTTCACACAGATATACACAAAGGGGCATGAATGCACATGTATGTGCACAAATGTACATAAAGGGGTGTGTGTACACACACACAAAGGGGTATACACACGTGCATGTATGCCCAGAAACATATGTGCATATACGCCTACATAAAAGTCCATACATAAACACGCATACACACATAAGAGTAGTGCGTATGCGGGCACACATTGGTCCATGAGGGGGACACCCATATATGCACGCACAGGAAAGCACGTGTACCCATACAGACGCATAAAAGGGCCACGCATGTACATGTGTGCATGTATAGAGAAGAGCACGTGTGTCTGTACATATACACAAAGGAAGTCACACACGGTCGCATGTGCGTAAATGCACACCTGTGCACGGAGGTGTACAAGGCACGGCTGAGGGCACAGTAGACACGGAGAGGGCACAGTAGACACGGAGAGGGCACAGCTACAGAGCTCACATCACTCTCACTCTATTTAAAACGCACCTTAGTGTCTCACGTGCCAGGGCTTCTACAACGAACGCTGTGCAACGTCTTGTTACTGCGAGCTGCTGAAACCATAATGAACACAAAATTAAGGTTATTTGCAGTGTCAGAACCTAAATTACCCGCGATTTGCATATTGAGAAAATTACTTTTTAAGATTTTTAATGTGGGTTTTATTATTATTATTATTATATGAGTTACACTACATGCTCTGGTTCTAACAGGGTTTCTCCTTGGAAAACATTTTCACGTCTTTCCTGTTAGCACACACTGACGCAGATGCTACATCTGTAAAGGTCCATTTTCCTCTGTTCAGGATTATTCCAAGTCAGGGATTTATGTCATCTTTTCTCTCTCCTACCTGATGACAGCAAAGTTGCCCAGGGAAAGTTCTGCCTGGGCTATGATATTGATGTGTAACTTCCGACCAAAAGCTCCTTAGATGGCTGCACGAGCTGTGTTGTCGCAGGGTTGGATTGTGTGAGGGCAGTGCTATTGCAGTCAATGAACCAGGAACTCTGATGAATGTACTTTTGAATATGTCTCTGATAACCTCTGTCCTGTACACAGAAAGGATTAGACTTGCTGGGCATGCCTTGTAAGTGTTTTGATGATATTCTACTAAATCAACCCTTGAAACAAGAATAAATTTTGAATATTTAATTTTAGGTAGTACCAATTGGACCTAGGGCTTTCCATATGCTAAGTAAGTGCTCTACCAGTGACACACACACACACACACACACACACACACACACAGAGAGAGAGAGAGAGAGAGAGAGAGAGAGAGAGAGACAGAGACCTTTAAAAATTGTTTTGAGACAAGCTCTCATTAAGTTAGCTAGGCTGGCCTTGAATTGTTTCTCCTGCCTCATTCTCTCTAGTGGCTTGGATGACCAACCTGTTGTATGGCCAGACCCAGCTCAAATTTACCCTTCTGTAAGCAGCATAAAGACAATGAAAACCAGATTTCCCAGGGGCGTGCCCTTCAAACGTGGAGCCATGCTTTTCCTGCCACCATGTCCCATCTTTGACCTGGCATCACCTGTGAGGCCCCCACCTGCCTCTGACATCACTATGAACCTTCATTTTCTTTCCACAGGCTTCCTTTTCTTCTGACACCCTCTATATGGAACAGCAATTCTCAGGGCTGAACAGATCACAAATGTCAGACCCATAAGTTTAGAACACAGACCTAGTCCATCAGAAAACCCCAGTGAGACTCAGGACTCTCCAACTCTGTGCCTGGACTTCACAACATTACAGTCAGATCTCATAATAAGACCCTTCTTTGTACTAAGGGAGCTTTATTTCACTAAGAAAATCCTGGCACACACTGAGCCAGCCCCTTGGTACCAAATCCTTTGTAGCATCTTTGCAATGGTGAGTAGTTGCTGTTGGCTTAAAGCCCCAAACAGGGCAGGGCAAATCTGCACAATTTAGTGATCTTGTGTGCTATAGGGCTTCTCAGAGCTTTTACTGAGACACCAGCCAGCCAGCTACAAAGCAGCGCGTCTGTAAACTCACAGGCTAGAAGACAGGAAAGGGAGGTCCTGTCCTAGTTAGACCTCTAACTAATGGGTGATTTTAGATCCATTCCTTTTTATTTTTTCAACTTTATTAGCATTTACTCAATTATAGACAGGGTCAGAATTCTTCTAGAGGCTTCTTTATGCTTTGAAGGTGTTGTTGATCTTGGGTCATGAGGGGCACATGTCCACAAATTGCTTATTGCCCCGAGCAGAGAGGTCCATTAGGAAGCTTTCCAGGTACCACCATTGAGCCTGGAGCTAGTCTAGGGCTAGACTGGACTTACCTGGAGAGATGAATCAAGGCTAGAAAGATTTAGAAAAGTTCCACACTCTCTCAGGAAGAAAAATGCATTTCCCTCAAGAGGACCGCATCAGCTTCTGATGTCTAAGTGAGGCAGTTGCTCTCTCATCCGAATAACTGAGGTGAGAAATTTGCATGTTTTTTACTTGATTAGGAATACAGGCAAAGGGAGCTGAGTCTGACTGGGAATTGGTTTGGATAGCTTGGGGGTCCCTGTTGCTGTGTCCACTATTTCAGTGTGAAAAGCTCTTTTGTTTCCTTGCCAGAAATACTGATGTCCCCCAAATTCATACCGCTCTCAGCCACTCTGGTACCTAGATGGAAGGGTGTCTGGGAAGCCCACAACTCAAAGGGCTGGGAAGATATCCAAGATCTGAGGTGGGACAGTGTCCCAAGGGTATCCTGAGGCATGGGAGCTCAGGAACTACACAGTTCTGAGAGGCCTCCTCAACCGAGATGTTGAAGCTCCCTGGAGAGGAATACCCTAATCCCTGATGAGCTGAGGATCTTAGGAACCTCAGCCCACTCCTTCTCCAGCAATTGCAGCTCTCAGTGGAGGGTGGTCCCAAACCCGGATGAGCTGAGGAGTCTAGGGGCCTGAGCTCCTCTCCTTCTCCAATCAATGCAGCAACCAGAGCAGGATTGCTCCAACCCTGCTGAGCTGAGGAGTTTAGGAACCTGAGCTCTGCTCCTTCTTCATTTTTTCTTCCTTCTCTTCTTCCTCCAATGAGTGAGCCATAGCAGGTAGTAAATCTTCTAAAATATATTTATTAAAGTTATTAAAGTGATGAATCCAGGAGTGGTTACCTCTGCTCCTGGGAGAAGACAACAGGGAGCTGGAGCAAACATCACCTTTATATAGGAATTCTTAGGGGGTCGAGATTTTTAAGGCAGGGGTTTCCAGGGTGTAGATTGGTGGGATTTCAAGTCCAAAGTTTGAGGGAACTCAGGGATTTGTGGGCTTTCCAGGGATTGGTCAGTTTTCTTGCTCAGGAATTGGTGTGTTTTAGTGGGAAGCTCAGGGATTGATCAGTTTTTCTGCTCAGACACGGGTGAAGTTTTGTCCAGACTTTTTACCTCAAATTTGAATAATCTGGGATGAGACCTACTGAGGGGCTGGAGATGACAGTTAGAGAGGTCTGGGGGTGGAGCTTCCTCAGGCAGAGGTCTGGCCACTTTTCTGCCTTGAGGGGTTATAAAGTATACAAAGTGCCCAAAATTTAACAAAGAGTTCACTGTGAAGGCAGTAGGCTGAAGGTTGTCATCATCACGGACAAGATGTCTAGTTCCTGTAGCAGTCAACGGAGGCAGGAACAGTCACCATGGACAGCTCCTGCTGAAATTTTGCAGCCATTTTGTCTCCTGCCTCCATAGCCCCAGGGGAGAAAGGGCTGACTGCCCCAAGAGGGAAAAGGAAACTGGCAGGAGCCATTTGGAATTTTAGTGATTACTATGTATTTAATTGACCCCTAAACATAGCTCTTGGGGGAGGGTTGCAGTGGTCTGTCTGGATTCCCTCTGCCACAGGGAGGGGGTGGCAGTGGATCACCACAGCTTGGTGACAGGGCACATCAGCTAGGGAGTGAGCCATCATAGCTTTGGGGTGGTCTGCCGAGGCTTGGGGTGGGACAGCGCCTTGGGGGCTATTGCTGCAGCAATGAAAGCCCTCCAAGCCCTCCATCAGGCCCCATGTCACCCCTCAGCTTTCCCCCCTTTGTTTTAGGCATGTCCCCATGTGGATCTGTGTTCTACAGACCCCTGTGGTCTTTCATCCTGTTCTTGCATTTCCTGCATCTATGGCCCCAAGGACTCCTGGAATTCAGGGTTACTGTTGTAGGCTTTGACTTTTTAAAACCTACTTTATTTGTGGTTCCTCAAGCCTCGACCTCTCTTCCAACGCCCCAATGCTAGGTAGAAGAGAAAGAAGGTTAGTAGGGACAAGGCATGTAGACCTCTTTAGACCTAGTTCCTTGAGGTGATTCCACTTTTTATCATCAGAATATCCAGCAGTCCAGCAAACCAGCAATCCAGAAATAATAAAAGCAGCAACAAGGACCAGCAGCAGCAGAGACAGAAGAATAGGAATGTCTTGCAGTCAAGCATTCTCTCTTTCTGGGTTCCTATTTATACCTTCTCCGAGTCCACACCAGGATGTTTTTCAGCTGGCAAAAACCATACCCCCTGCACGAGGCAGTTTCCAGCTGACAAGGATCACCATGTGCCCTCTCGCGAGGCTGTTACCAGCTATGAATAAAGCATTCCTGCACCCACACTTGGGATCACGAGAGAAACACATCTCTGTAACATAGCCCAAACTTCCACTACACAGTGTGCCACGCTGAAAACATCTTTGGAAAGCATGCAGGTTGGCACTTTTGGCAGGCAGTGAGTTCCCGGAGAGACTTTTTCTAATGAAGTCAGATTCCCATGGGACCAGAGAGGGATTCCCCAGTCAGGAAGCTTCCCCCTCAATGTGCTTGACACATCTTAAGACCTGGCTCTTCAGCAATTGTGGCTCTCTGCATCAGCTGTGGGAGAGGTTATGACATCTAGGCCCTAGGATTGCTGGCAACAATGGCAGGGATCCTGCAGGAAGTCACCCACCATCACATGACTCTTGTGGATTAAGGCTCCCAATGCTTAAGCTCCAGAACTGTGGCAATATTCTCCCAGAGATATTATGAGTGATGGTCCTCTTCAGGGGACCTGCTGTCCCAAGGGACCCTGTCCTGTGCTGATATGTCTCAGATTCTTCGAACTCTTTTCTTCATCATTCTGTAAGATGTCTGGGCCTCTTAAATTTAGCTGAAAGAAAGCTGTCTTGGAGCGACCAGTGGGTCAGCTGAACTGGTGGAGCCGGGGAGAACTGAGAGCCAGGTCTTCATCACAATTCCAGATTCTCTGAATCTGACTTTATCTGAACATGTCCCTCTCTCCTAGACTCAGTGTTCTCTGAGTTTTATTTTCCATACAGGTTAGTAAGTCTAACAGTCCTTTCAGTGAACACATTTTCCTCCCTTGGGCTTGGTACTATCATTAGCTTCCTAGATTAAGAAGAGAATGTACTCCCAAGGAAATGGAAGGGCAAGAAACATGCCATCCCAGAAGCGCTGTGCTCTGCCGCCATTGTTGCATTCCCCTGGGGCACTGGGACACACAGCTGCATCCTCGGACCTGCAGGAGCCAAAGAGCCATTACAGCAGCCCTCAGATACTGTGCCAGGGATCGGCCAGTTGTCCCTGGCTGGACTGCCAAAACTGTAGGAATCCCTGATCCTTCAGGGGGGCTGCACCCACAGCGTCTGGACCAGAGTGGTGCCTACAGCCGCCATCCCAGACAGAGACACACAGCTTCTGGTCCAGAGTGAGGCACCCAGCCTCCAGACCAGAACAGTGCCCCCAGGCGCCAACTCAACCTAGGTGCACATTCTCCAGGTCCAGAGCAGAGCAATCAGCCTTTGGCCCAGAGACTTGCTGAGTGCACCTCCCACTTTCTCAGACAGAACTGTGCGCCCCAGGATAACAGACTGAGTTTCCCTGTTGGGAGAAAACCCCATAGCTAGGGAATCAGCAGTTTCTTCAAGAGGACTGTACATGGAAATTTAGTGAGCAGCAGCACACTAAATTTATAACAAGAAACCCAGCAGTGGGGCAGCTGTCTTGTGAAATTTTATGGGTAAGAGGAGATCCCCCCCTGCCTAACATAGACCACAGCTACTACTCAGGGCTATAAACCTGAGGTGAGCAGTGGCATCTCCGGAGAAACACTGGCCATACAGTGACCATAACCAAAAAGCAGAGAAGGACTCCTTCAGGAAAAATCATCTTCCGGCCAAGGGGATACTCCCTACCTCAGGACTCCAGGAAGCACAGAAACTAACAGCCAAAACCTAAATCAGCCCAATGGGTAGAGGTCAGCGTAAAGGCTCAACCAACAAAAGACAGAGCAATATGGCATCTCCAGAACCCAGCCATCCAGGGGCGAACAGCCCTGAACAATGCAGCATAATAGAAAATCAAGAAGATGACCTTACATCTATGTTGATGAAGAGAATAATAGAGGAAACAGATAAAATACGTAAAGAATTAGAGGAAGATAAAACCAAACAGATAATGGCTATCCATAAAGAAATGGAGGAAGATAAAGACAAGCAAATTAGGGCCATCCGTGAAGAAATACGGGAAGATGCAGCCAAACAGCTTGTGGCCTTCAGAGAAGAAATAATTAAATCACTGAAAGAAATCAAAGAGACAGAGTTGAAGGAACTAAAAGAAAAAGAGGAAAATACAAGCAGACAGGTGAAGGAAGTCAACAAAACAACTCAAGACCTGAAGATAGAACTAGAAAAATTAAAGAAAACACAAATGGAGGAAATAATGGAGAGGAAGAATTTAGGGAAGAAAACAGGAACTACAGAGGTAAGCATAACCAACAGAATACAAGAAATGGAAGAAAGAATCTCAGGTGTAGAAGATACAATGGAAGAAATCGATGTATCTGTCAAAGAAAATGTTAAATCCAAAAAATTCCTGACACAGACCGTCCAAGAAATCCAAGACAATATGAAAAGACAAAACCTAAGAATAATAGGAATAGAGGAAAAAGAAGACTCCCTTCTCCAAGGCCCAGAAAATATTTTCAACAAAATCATTGAAGAAAATTTCCCCAAGTTAAAGGAGAAGCCAATAAGGATACATGAGGCCTACAGAACACCCAACAAATTTGACCAGAAAAGAAAATCCTCCCGCCACATAATAATCAAAACAGGAAGTATACAGAACAAAGAAAAAATACTAAAAGCTGCAAGGGAAAAAGGCCAAGTAACATATAATGGCAAACCCATTAGAATCACACCTGACTTTTCAACAGAAACTATGAAAGCCAGAAGGGCCTGGACAGATATCATGCAGACCCTAAGAGAACACAGATGTCAGCCCAGGCTACTATACCCTGCAAAACTCTCAGTCCTCATAGACGGAGAAAACAAGATATTCAATGACAAAAACAAATTTCAACAATACCTACACACAAATACAGCATTACAGAAGACACTGGAAGGGAAAATACAACCCAAGAAAATTAGCTTCTGTCAAGAAAACACAGGAAATAATTAACCTTACTACAGCAAAACAAAAAGCAACCAAGCACACAAACTTATGAACACAGCCAACATCAAAATCAAAGGATCTAACAGGCACTGGTCATTAATCTCTCTCAACATCAATGGACTCAACACTCCAGTAAAAAGACACAGATTAAGAGAATGGATACGTAAACAAAACCCAGCAATCTGTTGCATACAAGAAACACACCTAAGACAAAGATAGACATTACCTGAGGGTAAAAGGTTGGAAGATGACTTTCCAAGCAAATGGACCCAAGAAACAAGCAGGAGTAGCCATTCTAATATCTGATAAAATAGACTTTCAACCAAAATTAATAAAAAGAGATGAGGAAGGACACTTCATACTCATCAAGGGAAAATTCCACCAGGAAGACATCACAATCCTGAACATCTATGCCCCAAATACAAGAGCACCCACATTTGTAAAAGAAACATTGATAAAATTTAAACCACATATAGATCCCCACACATTAATAGTGGGAGACTTCAACACCCCACTCTCAACAAAGGACAGGTCAACAAAACAGAAATTAAACAAAGAAACAATATCTCTGACAGAGGTCATGAATCAAATGGACCTCACAGACATCTACAGAACTTTACACCCAAACACAAAAGAATTTACCTTCTTCTCAGCACCTCATGGAACCTTCTCCAAAATAGACCATATAGTTGGTCACAAAGCAAGCCTCAACAGATACAAGAAGACTGAAATAATCCCTTGTATCCTGTCTGATCACCATGGAATAAAGCTGGACTTCAACAACAACAGAAATAGCAAAAAGCCTACACACTCATGGAAACTGAACAACTTGTTACTAAATGACAGCTGGGTCAGGGAAGAAATAAAGAAAGAAATTAAAGCCTTTCTAGAACTCAATGAAAATGAAGACACAACATACCCTAACTTGTGGGACACAATGAAAGCAGTGCTAAGAGGAAAGTTCATAGCACTAAGTGCCTTCAGGAAGAAATTCGAGACAGCTCATTCAAGCAACTTAATGGCCCACTTAAAAACCCTAGAAAAAGAAGAAGCAGACACACCAAAAAGGAGTAGACGGCTGGAAATAATCAAACTCAGGGCTGAAATCAATCAATTAGAAACAAATAAAACAATTCAAAGAATCAATGAAACCAAGAGCTGGTTCTTTGAGAAAATCAACAAGATAGACAAACCCTTAGCCAAGCTAACTAAAAGGCAGAGAGACACCACCCAAATCAACAAAATCAGAAATGAAAGGGGGGACATAACTACAGACACTGAGGAAATCCAAACAATCATTAGGACTTACTTCAAAAGTCTATATGCCACAAAATTTGAAAATCTAAATGAAATGGACAATTTTCTTGATCGATTTGACTCACCAAAGCTGAATCAGGACCAGGTAAATCAACTAAATAGTCCTATATCCCCCAAAGAAATAGAAGCAGTCATCAAAAGTCTCCCATCCAAAAAAAGCCCAGGACCAGATGGCTTCAGCGCAGAATTCTACCAGACCTTCAAAGAAGAGCTAACTCCAATTCTCTTCAAACTATTCCACAAAATAGAAACAGAAGGAACATTACCAAATTCATTCTATGAAGCCACAATCACCTTGGTACCTAAACCTCACAAAGACTCAACAAAGAAAGAGAATTTCAGGCCAATATCCCTTATGAACATTGATGCAAAAATACTTAACAAAATACTTGCAAACCGGATCCAAGAACACATCAAAGATATTATCCACTATGACCAAGTAGGCTTCATCCCAGGTATGCAGGGGTGGTTCAATATACAGAAATCCATCAATGTGATCCACCATATTAACAAACTGAAAGAAAAAACCACATGATAATCTCCCTAGATGCTGAAAAAGCATTTGACAAAATCCAACATCCATTCATGTTTAAAGTACTGGAGAGATCAGGGATACAAGGCACATATCTAAACATAGTAAAGGCGATATACAGCAAGCCTATAGCCAACATCAAACTGAACGGAGAGAAACTTAAAGCAATCCCTCTGAAATCAGGGACAAGACAAGGCTGCCCACTGTCTCCATATCTCTTCAACATAGTGCTGGAAGTCCTTGCTAGAGCAATAAGACAGTCGAAGGAGATCAAGGGGATACAGATGGGAAAAGAAGAAGTCAAATTATCACTATTTGCAGATGATATGATAGTATATATGAGTGACCCCAAAAACTCTACCAGGGAACTCCTACAGCTGATAAACACCTTCAGCAAAGTGGCCGGATATAAAATTAACTCAAAAAAATCAGTAGCACTCCTGTATACAAAAGACAAAAGGGCTGAGAAAGAAATTAGAGAAACAACACCATTCACAATAGCCACAAATGACATAAAGTACCTTGGCGTAACCCTAACCAAGCAAGTCAAAGACTTGTATGAAAAAAATTTCAAGTCTCTGAAGAAAGAATTAGAGGAAGATATGAGAAGATGGAAAGATCTCCCATGCTCATGGCTTGGCAGGATTAACATAGTAAAAATGGCCATCTTACCAAAAGCAATCTACAGATTTAATGCAATTCCCATCAAATTGCCAACACAATTCTTTACAGACCTGGAAAGAAAAATTCTCAACTTCGTATGGAATAACAAGAAACCGAGAATTGCTAAAACAATCCTCTACAATAAAAGATCTTCTGGAGGTATCTCCATCCCTGATCTCAAGCTGTACTATAGAGCAACAGTTATAAAAACTGCATGGTACTGGCATAGAAACAGAATGGTGGATCAATGGAATCGAACAGAAGACCCAGAAATAAACCCACACACTTACGGACACCTGATTTTTGACAAAGATGCCAAAACCATACAATGGAAAAAAGATAGCATCTTTAACAAATGGTGCTGGTCCAACTGGATGTCTACATGTAGAAAAATGCAAATAGATCCATACTTATCACCCTGCACAAAACTGAAGTCCAAGTGGATCAAAGACCTCAACATAAAACCAGACACATTAAATCGGCTAGAAAAAAAAGTGGGGAATACCCTAGAACTCATTGGTACAGGAGAAAACTTCCTGAACAGAACACCAACAGCACAGGCTCTAAGAGCAACAATCAATAAATGGGACCTCATGAAATTGAAAAGCTTCTGTAAAGCAAAGGACACCGTCATCAAAACAAAGCGACTGCCTACAGATTGGGAAAGAATCATCACCAACCCTCTATCTGACAGAGGACTCATATCCAATATATATAAAGAACTAAACAAGCTGAAAAGCAACAAACCAAGTAATCCACTTAAAAAATGGGGAACAGAGCTAAAGAGAGAATTCTCTGCAGAGGAATATCGAATGGCAGAGAAGCACTTAAAGAAATGCTCAACCTCATTAGCCATTAGGGAAATGCAAACCAAAACAACCCTGAGATTTCACCTTACACCCATCAGAATGGCCAAGATGAAAATCTCAAGAGACAACACATGCTGGAGAGGTTGTGGAGAAAGGGGAACCCTCCTCCACTGCTGGTGGGAATGTAAACTGGTACAACCACTCTGGAAATCAATCTGGCGCTTTCTCAGACAACTAGGAATAGCGCTTCCTCAAGATCCAGCCATACCACTCCTAGGCATATACCCAAAAGAGGCGCAAGTACACAACAAGGACATTTGTTCAACCATGTTTGTAGCAGCTTTATTTGTAATAGCCAGAAGCTGGAAACAACCCAGATGCCCCTCAACTGAAGAATGGATGCAGAAACTGTGGTACATCTATACAATGGAGTATTACTCAGCAATGACAAATAAGGAAATCATGAAATTTGCAGGTAAATGGTGGGACCTGGAAAGGATCATCCTGAGTGAGTTGACCCAGAAGCAAAAAGACACTCACGGTATATACTCACTCATATAAACATACAATATAGAATAAACCCACTAAAAGATGTACATCTAAACAAACTAAGCAAAAGAGAGGACCCTAACTAAAATGTTCAATCCCCATCCTGAAAGGCAAAGAGGATGTACATCAGAAGAAAACGAAAATAGGAAACAACCTCGGAACCCGCTACAGAGGGCCTCTGAAAGCCAGAAGAAAACAGGAAACAACCTTGAAACCTGCCACAGAGGGCCTCTGAAAGCTTCTGCAGTATAGACTGTCAAAGCAGATGCTGAGCCTGATGGCCAACTGATGGGCAGAGTGAATGGAATTTTATGTAAGAAGTGGGAAATAGTAAGAGCTGGAGGGAACAGGAACTCCACAAGCAGAGCAACAGAACAAGATAATTTGAACACAGGGAACTTCTCAGAGACTCATACTCCAACCAAGGACTATTTGTGGAGATGACCTGGAACCCCTGCACAGGTGTAGCCCATGGCAGTTCAGTGTCCAAGTGGGTTCCATAGTAATGGGAAGAGGGACTGCCTCTGACATAGTCTGATTGGCCTGCTCGTTGATCACTTCCCCCTGAGGGGGGAGCAGCCTTACCAGGCCACAGTAGAGGACAATGCAGCCACTTTTGATGAGAACTGATAGACTAAGATCAGAAAGAAGGAGAGGAGGACCTCCCCTATCAGTGGACTTGGGGAGTGGCATGCATGCAGAAAGGGGAGGGAGGGTGGGATCGGCAGGGGAGGAGGGAGGGGCTCATGGGGGGATACAAAATGAATAAAGTGTAATTAATAAAAAAAATAAAAGATTTATAAAAAAAAAAGAAAAAGGAGGATGGTATTGATAACCATGTCATAATGAGGATATATATACATATATATGTGTATATATATATATTTGATTAGCAGATAGGCACCTTCATGTTATTTCCTTTGATAATAAAAAATACTTAATATCAAAAAAAAAAAAAAGAAACATGCCATCCTTTAAAATACAGCAGTCTGGTGAGGGATACGGGTTGCTACTTCTGAGGAGAGAGACCCAGGGCACTGATGCTTGCTTTTGGACTCCTTGAAACTCAATGTCCCCATCATACACTCACTTTCTTTCGATTCCCCCAACCAGCACTCTGCTTTTCATTTAAGGAATCTGAAGAGGCTGTGAATGTGACCCCCGCTCACTTTGTAACTCAGCAACCCAAGAAATCAGACTGAGCCTGATTTTAGCTTTTAGAAATCTGTTGCTGTATGCTATGTTGAAGGCAATCACAGAACCTGTTCCTGATCACCATGAACTTAGAAACTTCAGCTCTGAACCATCCTGCATCCTCCCATCCATCCTGATGATCTGAAAATATGGCAATTTGCCACATCTGAAGGCCCTCTCCACTGCTCTGAGTCAGGCTTGGTTTGATCTTTTTCTCACTGTATTGGTGAGCCCTGTTTTTCATTCTTCAATGAGCACCGTGGCTCTGAGGTCTGAGCCTGTTTCTTGTGGACTCCTTATGGATGACATTTCTTGGAACAATTGCATTTGGCTCACAGAACCTCTCAGAGCTGGGAGCCATGACAGAGCGAGGCATTCTTGGGATCAAGACCACCAGGACTCACCATTCACTGTTAGTAAATTAAATACCATTCCTCTGGGTATCTACTGTTCTATAGCTTTTATTGTTACAGAGGACTGTTTCTACCTTGCAGGTTAAGTGAAAGTGATATTTAAATGGTACTTTAGAATAGAATTTAATGTGTTTCTCAGGGTCCCATCCAAATGCTGGAGCTGTACTTATTAATATGGACTACAGATTCTTTTCCAAGTTATCTTGTTGACACTTCTAAAAATCTGTTTTATTTTGGTTCTTTATATCTCTGCCTCCTTCTCCACCCTAAACCCTTCCAACATCCCAAGACTAGGTTGGAGAAAGAAGGTTAGAGAGGAGATGAGCAATGTATATCTCTTTAGACTACTTTTTGCTAGTTAGGGTTGTTGGGTTCCTTGGGGCAAGTCCAATCTTTCTTGTCAGGATATCTCCAGCTTCTCGTCAAACTGTCACAACAGCAGCCAGGAGCAGCTGGGGGAGCAGCCGCAGCCTTCTTCTTCCTCAGAGCTCCTCTTTCCTCGCTGGGCTCTGGTATTTATATACTCTCAGAGTCTCCAAAATTAAACCATCCATAGCTGGCAAAGATCATGCTCCTCTCAGAGCAAATAGTCTGCTTCTGTGGATAATCTAAAGCAGCTGTATACCCCATACCTGGGATTAAAACAAAAACATGTTCACGTAACATAACTAAGTTTTTAAAGACACCAAAACTTCCACTACATCATCTGTTACATCTCTGGATACACCCAGACTAGGAACAATTAAAGGTTTTACAAGGATTTCATAGACTACAGCTTCAGGCATGCCTAAAGTTCTTTCTATAATTATTCCTCATTGAAATATAAATTCACTGTACCTTTAACATCATTCTCTCCATATTTACTGCATTAAAGTTTTTATTGGCTCTGAGTACTGAGGGACTTTCTAGAATCCCCACTGTCTCTTACCTTTGCATATGCCTTTAAGGACAAGGACTAGAAACTTTTGCCTACTTGCTCAGGGGACCCTGACCTCTGCTCATTGCCCCTGAAAAGCAAAATTGGCCCATGGAACATGGATCATGGTGCATGTCTATCCTCCACTGTGGGAGCTGGCTGGGCCCTGCTTTACAGGGGCTGGTGTGAGATTCTTGAAGGCATTCTGGGATACCCTCCAAAGGTGGGATGGTATTTGTGCCTACAGCCCGTGAGCGCATGGACTCTGGATTGCAGCTTGAAGATTTTCATTTTAAGTCTCTTTAGGGTAATGAGGGTTCCTGGCAAACCTGGCTCCTTTGATTTCTTTTCCACAGCAAAGAAAATATGGTATCCTGAGGATTTATCAGGCACTTGCTTGTGATTGACACCAGCACTTTTCAAAGCACTGCGTTTTATGAGAACTGTCAGCTCCTGCCTCAGAAGGAGACTTTTTATGCTTTGTGGCACTCTGTGTCATTTCTGTCAGTGCCAGGACCACGCTTATTGAGGGCTTATTAGTTCCAAGTGCCTGATTCACTGGCTGCATTTTGAATATGATGTCTACAAGTTCTTAACTTTTCTACTTTTATCTTCAGCTGGGAATTCCTCACCAGACAGACAGTGAGAGAATCAAACTGCCAGGAACAAGCTTTCCTGGTGTGTCTCAGCATTTTCTCAGCTGCCAGCAGCCAGTGGAGACCACCACCTTACAGTGCAGGAAGTCCTGGCTTCTGGAGACGCTTATCTCATGGGTGGCTAGGATTTTGGCTTAAATTCTGTCACCTGGGATTTTATTTTTACTTAAGCAATTATTTAGTTTATTTTTTGGTGTGTGTGTGTGTATACACATATGTGCAGGTGCACTGTATATATGCAGAGGCCAAAGGACAACCTCAGATGTTGCTCATTAGGAGCTGTTGCCTTGGTATTTCGAGACCTGGGGCCCACTGGATAGGATGGATACAGCTTGTGTCTGCTTCCCCAGACACAGCATTACAAGTGTGTGCCACCACGCCTAGCTTTTGAATCCATCTCAGGCACCCTTGCTTGCAGGGTAGGGCAGGCCCTTGTATGGCCTTTTATCTTCAGCTGGGAATTCCTCACCAGACAGACACCGAGAGAATCAAACTGCCAGGAACAAGCTTTGCTGATGTGTCTCAGCATTTTCTCAGCTGCCAGCAGTTCTCTGAGTTCTCTGCCCAGTTCTTTGCCTCCTGTGATTTTAGGTCACCGTGAATATGAAGCCCGATTCAGTAACGCCAAGCTAATGCCCAGCCACAGGGCAGAACAGGCTGGGTCTCCATTGCATCTGCTTTAGCTGTGTACAAGGCCCAGGAAGGAGGTCCTGTCAGTAGCACTACTCCCTGAAGCCATCTGGAAAGCAACAGGAACATCTCCAGACTGACAGAGATGGGAGGAAAGGACTGGTCTGCCCAGCGTCTCCACAGCACCTTGCTCCTAAGGGAGCAGCTGTGTGTGAGCCCGCTGGAGAGGCGGATCCTAACTTTCATGAAACGTTAGCATCCTGGACTCTCAGCAGCCCATAACACGCTGCTCAAAGAGCTGTCTCTCCTCTGGCTTTATCCCACTCTTGCTCTGAGAAGCTGGTGGAAACCTTGCAGGCGAGTGGTGAGCTGGTGGTTGGCTGAGAGCAGGATCAGACCTTGTCTGCAGAGGTAGAAGAACAGGTGAGCAGTGGGTTTGTTCACATAGGTTGCCGGGTGAAGCTGCTCCTTTTCACACTGTAGCTCCTCTGCATTATTCTTCAGCTTTCAGGCCCTATTTTATGGCTTCTCTTCAGCTGTCCCTAGTTTCCCAGTGCTTGGTACGAAGATGACAAGTTAGTTTTTTCCTCCTCCCTTTTCCAAAGGAGCTTCTGAATTATCTTCTGGTCCAAAAAGCACACCTCTTAGAAGGTAAGTGGCAGGTATGTCCTATGACTGAGGCCGTGTTCCCTGTTCTGAGCACTCCTTACTGCAATAACCTACACATCTTTCTTCTCATCGGGGCATCACCAGTGTTGAAGCATTTGCCAGTCTAGCTCTTTGCTTTGGCTGCATATGTCTGTTTGTATGAAGGAGACTTAGATTTGATCCTTGAAGGCCAAACTTCTCATACAAGTGTGTGCTCTGCATTTGTATGGGGCAATAGTGAGGCCATAGTAGGCCTGGTTTTAGATCGTCTTTCCTCCTCCTCCTTGGTCTTTGTTCAACTCCTTTCACACTATCCTTTCTCTTTCCTGACCAGCAACTGCTTAGAACCTACATCCAGTGCAGCCTTCCACTCTTTCGGGTTAGGATTCGGGTGGAACGCTGTTGGAGTGCTGGGTAAGGCTGTTGAGAGCCATCTGAAAGTGAGATGGTAAACCAACTTCAGAAAGTAAGAACATTTTATCAGCTTTTCAAAAAAGCAAAGAAATGCAACCTTTTATCAAGTAGCATTAGGCATTGCTAATTAAGTGTCTGCTCAGGTTAACTGTGACATGCTAAACACTCCCTAGACGCTCTTGGTTTCACGTCAAAACTTAATCATATCCACAGTGATAATTACAAATCAAGTTATTTGATCTGGTTGTATTTTTGGCAAAAAAAAAAAATTAGTCTCTATTAAAAGCATGGAATTCTATTAAACTTTTAAAATTATTTTAAGCAAAATAATCATCTGGATAAAGTAACCTGAAGAACTGTGGAAGAGAACTTTGCTAACTTAAAAGTAATTTTTAGATGTTATTATCTTGTTTGCTAGAAAAACTATATGCATGTTTTACACTTACTTTTAAAAAACCTGTTTCCTTCATTCCTAAAGAATTTCTCTGTGTGGTAACTGGAATATAAAGGGTTTCCTATAAGATCTGTGTTGAACACATTGGTTCCCAGCTCCAGGCTGGGAGGTTGAAGAACCTTTGGGGTGGGAGACATGGTTGACAGAGGTAGGCTACTGAAAGAGGGCCCACAAGGGTGATTACCCAGCCCCACTCTGGAGGAAGCTCTCTGTTTCCTGTTTCCTGTGCAGAGGGGCGGCGGCTTCACTCCCTACTGCCGCAGGCAGCGGTACTCCCAATCCTTCCCTCCCCCCTGAGCTGTTCCCGCTCTCTGAACTGTGAGCCAAACCTCGTCCTTCCTTTCCAAAATTCCTTTTGTCCAGCTTTTGGTGCCAGTGATGATGGTTGTAGTTATATCTCTGTTGCTGTGATAAAACACTCCGACACAAGCAGCTCTAAGAGAGAAAACACTTATCCACTCAGGAGGAGAGAGAAATGTACATGTGCATGCTTAGTGCTCAGCTGCCTTGCTCTACTTTTATGCAGTCCTGGGTCCAAAGCCAGGGAATTATGTTGTCCACTTTCAGGCTGGGTCTTCTCACATCAACTGAGGCAGCCGCAAAATCCCTCAGAGACCAATCTGGTCTAGCTCAGTTCCTCAATGGGACTCCCCAGGTGATTCTAGCTTGTCTCAAGTTAACAATTAAAACAAACCATCACAGTAGCCAGTACACTTTTCTTGCAAATAAGGCCTGTTTAATTTGATCAGCTGATAGTTTGTGCCTTAATTTGGAAGTATTCAAGATAAGTTAAAGCTCTAAAAAAATTATCATTGCCAACTTGTTGCTAAGCAGATGAGTTCAGTTATTTATGGCTTCTCAAATATCCTTAAGGACAATTAAAGCATATGGCCCTGCCAGAGAACAAAGCTTCATTTGGTTTTATTTAGAGCAAAACATAACCTTGGACAGGGGGAAGGATCACCATCTGGGGCATCCAGATCCTTCTGGAGTGAATGAATGTATTTGTCAATGGTTTCCATCCCGGGAATTCAGTGTTTGTTAAATAATCACCTTGTCTAAACAGTCACCACTGTATTTCGATGGCACTTTAGCATTCAGCAGTGTGGGATGCCTTTGTGAATTTTTTGTTTTCCAGAAGTGAAAATGCTGCTGCTATTTTTAATTTTCTGCTCCTGCAAAATGCTCTGTCTGGATGGCTTCCCTTTCTGCATTGCTGTGAGGGGCAGCAAAATCTTTCCAACTCTCCCCTCCAGGGTCGGTACTCCTTGTCTGTAGCACTCTCAGATGCCAGGAGAAGTTTCTCCCTCTACTGAATTTCAGTGTATTTCTCAGCCTTGTAGTAGGAGAATCATGAACTGAGCAAAGGAACTGGTAATACTGGTGAGTGGGCGTGTATCAAATGTCTCTCTAAGTTCCCTTGGCCCATGGGGTCTATACTAGATCTCAGGGCTCTCCTCTGGCACATGAGGTTCTGGTGGGTAGTTGTCAAGCAGTTCTGGTGGGAAGCCACCATGCCTGGTCCTGCTTGACCAGTTTTTCTTTTTAAACCTTTAGTATGGGTAGCTCAGCTGGAAAATCTGAGGCTCACCATCAGATGACAGAGGAAATCTTTCTGCCGGTGCTGGCAAGATGGCTCAGCAGATAAGTGCTTGCCAGAAACGCATGAGAAGCAGAGCTTGCATATCCTGAACTCAGGTAGAGTTTGGATGGTTGTACCAGGCCACCTGGAATCTTGGTGTTCAGACAGAGAGAGAGAGAGAGAGAGAGAGAGAGAGAGAGAGAGAGGACCTCCAAAGCAAGCTGGTTACCTAGACTGGCCTTATCAGAGTTCTGGGCTCACCCGAGAGACCCTGCCTATATTAGTTAGGATTTTAATAAGAAAGTTGGGTAGATGGGTAGAGAGGTTTTTTTTTGTTTGTTTGTTTGTTTGTTTTTGTTTTTTTCAGCTTTCATGTCCATATTGCTGTTCATTGTTTGAAGGAAGTCAGGAAAGAAACTCAAACAGGGAAGTATCCTGGGGGCAGGAGCTAATGCAAAAACATGAAGGAGTGCTGCTTACTGGCTAGCTTCCCCTGGCTTGCTCAGCCTGGACCCAGGCTGAACCCAGGACCACCAGCCCAAGAATGGTACCACCCTCAATGAGCTGGGCCCTCTCCCAGTGGCCTTATAGCTGGATATCATGGAAGCATTTCCTCAATTGATGCTCCTTCGTCTCTGATGACTCTAGCTTGTGTCAAGATGACACAAAACCAGCCATAAAAACTGACCACTTGTCAACTTGACACACACAAACATATCACTTTTAAGCTACAACTCTTCTTATTCATCCCCAAGCTCTCACACTAAAAACATACATAACTTTAAAAGTCCCACAGTCTTTACCCATTCATACATATTAAAATTTCATCCCTTGGAGATCCACAAGGACAGCAACAGAACCAAAAATTCTGGGCACAGGGGTCTTTTCTGAGACTGATCCAATCAAGGACCATGCATGATGGTAACCTAGAACCCGTGCACAGATGTAGCCCATGGCAGCTCAGTCTCCAAGTGGGTTCCATAGTAATGGGAACAGGGATTGTCTCTGACATGAACTCAGTGCCTGGCTCTTTGATCACCTCTACCTGATGGGGGTGGGGAAGCCTTACCAGTCCACAGAGGAAGACAATGCAGCAACTCCTGATGAGACCTGATAGGCTACAGTCAGATGGAAGGAGAGGAGGACCTCCCCTATCAGTGGATTGGGGAAGGGGCATGGGAGGAGAAGGAGGAGAAGAAGGAGGAGAAGAGGGAGGGAGAATGGGATTGGGAGAGGCTGAGGGAGGGGGCTACAGCTGGGATACAAAGTGAATAAATTGTAATAAATTAAAATTTTTTTTAAATCTCAGTCCCTTTAAAATAAGCAATTTCTTTTAAAATACAAAGTCTTTTAAAATTTAAAGTCTCTCAATTGTAGACTCCAGTAAAATCAAAAGTAAATCAAATAGTTTCTTACTTCAAGAGGAAATAATCAGGGCACAGTCACAATCAAATCAAACTAAATTTCAACCATCCAATGTCTGGGATGCACTCATGATCCTCCAAAGGACTTGGATCACTTCTCCAGATCTGACCTGTGTAGCTCACATAGCTTGTCTTCTAAGCTCCAGCTGGCTCCACTCCATTGCTGCTGCTGCTCTTGGTGATTATCTCATGTTACTTGCATCTCCAAAACCCTGGGGTCTTCTGTTGCAAGTGGGCTTCACTTTCACCAATAGCCTTTCATAGGCTTTCTTCAAAAAAAAAAAAAAGCCTCAACTTTTTTTTCATGACTCCTTCATTCTTGGGCCTTCAACTGCCACTGAGCTGCATCTTCACTAATGGCCTCTCCTGGCCTCTCCCAGTGCCAGTCCTCAGCTGCTCTCCATGATCCCCTCACTTCTTAAAACCGGTATCGAGACAGGAACCCCACAAAGAGAGCAACAGAACCAGAAAATTTGAACACAGGGAACTTCCCAGAGACTCATACTTCAACCAAGGACTATTCACGGAGATAACCTAGAACCCCTGCACAGATGTAGCCCATGGCAGTTTAGTGTCCAAGTGGGTTACATAGTAATGGAAACAGGGACTGCCTCTGACATAATCTGATTGGCCTGCTCTTTGATCACCTCCCCCCTGAGGGGGGAGCAGCCTTACCAGGCCACAGAAGATGACAATGCAGCCACTCCTGATATGATTTGATAGACTAAGATCAGAAGGAATGAGAGGAGGACCTCCCTTATCAGTGGTCTTGGGGAGGCGCATGCATGAAGAGGGAAGAAGGGTGGGACCTGGAGGGGAGGAGGGAAGGGCTAATGGGGGGATACAAAGTGAATAAAGTATAATTAATAAAAGAAAAAAAAAACCCGGTATCACCGAGGTGACTTACCTTACCAAGTTCGGCTGTCAGCATGAGATGCAACGAGATGGAACACAGCTTCTCTGTGCTCTCAGGAAACACTTCCCAAAATATTCACCTCAGTGATGCTGGTCTTTTGTCAGGAACCCATTTCTTAGTTCCAGCTTATCATCATCAATTGTCCCAGTACTGCAAAGCTTTTACCTCAATGGTGCTGGTCTCTTGTTAATCACAAGTGACTCTTCAGCCCCAGCTGACAAGAATGACAGAATTGTAATTCAAAATAGCAAATGACCCTGATAGAGTCATTAAATTTCCCTCTGCAACTTCACAAGCCAAGCCTCCATTGCCTGCACTGCTCTCCACTTTTTATCTTCCAAGCTCCTAAAGAACATCCCACTGGGCTCTTAACACTCAATGGCTCTTCTAACCCAAAGTTCCAAAGTTCGTTTTCCATAAACCTCTCCAAAACAGGTCTATCACAGCCATACCTCACTATTCTGTTACCAACCTAGTTAGGGTTTCTATTGCTATAACGAAACACCAACACCAAAATGCAGGTTGGGAGAAAAGAATTTATTTGGCTTATACGTCCACATTGCTGTTCATCATTGAAGGAAGTCTGTAGTGTGAATTCTGGATTTTTTTAAATACAGAAATATAAGAATGTGCTTTTGTTTTAACCCCAGGTGAAGGGATGTGGAGCTGCTTTGGACTGTCCACAGCAGCAGACTATGATTTGCCTTGTGCTCTAGCAGAAGCATGGTTTTGCTAGCAGCAGATAATTTTTGCAGTTGTGTGACATTTGGAATTCTGGGAACTTTTTAGAGGGTACATAAACATGAGTGACCTGAGAGGCAGGGTTGTTGTTTGTTTAGGGAGGTTGGTTGTGGTTTGTCAGTAGCCATGGTCAAAGAAGAAAGAAAAGGAAAGAAATTAGATTCAGGGATTTTCATAATTCCTCTTTCTCCTCTCTCCTTGTTTCTCTCCTATCTAGTTTTAGGGAGTGAAATGGGGGTGGGGGAGAATCTACAAACTAGCAAAGACCTGCTACAAAAGTCTGGACAGGAACTCAAATAGGGCAGGATCCTGGAGGCAGGAGCTGATGCAGAGGCCAGGGAGAGGTGCTGTTCACTGGCCTGCTTCCACTAACTTACTCAGCCTGCTTTCTTATAGAACCAAGAACCACCAGCCCAGGGATGGCACTGCCTGAAATAGTCTGAGCCCTCCCCCATTGATCACTAACTGAGAAAAAATGCTTTACAGCTGGATTTCAGATGCCTCATAAGGAAGCATTTCCTCAACTAGGCTCCTTCCTCTGATTATTTAGTTTGTGTCAAGTTGACACAAAATGAGCCAGCACACTGCCTCAATAAATAAAATGGGAAAGGATCGAAAGAGAGGCAGAAGAGGTTGCAGGAGGGGAGGAGAGAAAGAGGTAGCAGGAGAGAAAAGAGTTGCCACAAGGCAAGATGGATGATGAGCACGTGGCCATAAGGAGAGACTGATGGAACAGAAGCTGCCCAAGAGTTGTCAGATTGGTGATTTACTTTGAAGGTTTTCCAAGGAAGCAGGGCAATGGAACCAGGAAGAATGAAACATGAAAAGCCGAAACATAAGTAGGTCTCCTTCCAAGATGGTGACATCTAGCATAGTCTGAGTACCAGGAGCATAGTAATTGGCTGTGCTGCTGACTCTGAAATGCCAGCATCCATTCATGTTTCTCCCAGAGAGAGGAGAGGATCCTGGCTGCCAGACATGCAGGGTACCAGCCTCAGATCTCCTGGCTATTCCCACCATCCAATAGACAACTCTGGATTCCAGAGACATGATCTAGCTTACAGTTCATGCCTCTACTAGCTTTTTAGAGGAGATCTGTCAGACCTCAGAATCACACAGGTTGGACACTCACACCTTAAATCCCTGCCTATAGGTGGAAGTGGGACCCAAATGGCAGAGAAGGGCTGTAGGCTATTCGAGGAATTCCATCCCCAGCCTATGACCCAGGTCCTCCCCTGATCTCAGTGCATCTGAGAAGCCGAGCAGGCTCCAGGAACAACCAGCCAACACCAGGGACAACCAGATGGCTAAAGGCCAGTGTAAGAATACAAGCAACAGAAAACAGGGCAATATTGCACCACCAGAATCCAACTATCATAATAAAGCAAGCTCAGGATATCCTGACACACCTGAAACAAAGAAAAATGACCTTAAATCTATGCTTATGAAGATGACAGAGGCCTTTAAAAATGAAACAAATAAATTTCTAAAGAAATACAAGAATATAATCAAACAAATAGAGGCCTTTAAAGAGAAAAATTAATAAATCATTTAAAGAAATATAGGAAAATGCCATCAGGTAGATGAAGGAAATTAATAAAATGGTTCAAGACCTGAAAGCGAAAATAGAATCAATAAAGAAAACACCAACTGTTGGGCAGAGTGTATGAAATCTTATGTAAGAAGTGGGAAATAGTAAGAGCTGGAGAGGACAGGAACCCCACAAAGAGAGCAACAGAACCAGAAAATTTGAACACAGGGAACTTCCCAGAGACTCTTACTCCAACCAAGGACTATTCATGGAGATAACCTAGAACCCCTGCATAGATGTACCACATGACAGTTCAGTGTCCAAGTGGATTACACAGTAATGGGAAGAGGGACTGCCTCTGACATAATCTGATTGGCCTGCTCTTTGATCATCTCCCCCTGAGGGAGGAGCAGCCTTACCAGGCCACAGAAGATGACAATGCAGCCACTCCTGATGTGGTCTGATAGACTAAGATCAGAAGGAAGGAGAAGAGGACCTCTATCAGTGGACTTGGGGAGGGGCATTCGTGAAGAAGGGGGAGGGAGGGTGGAATCGGGAAGGGAGGAGTGAGGGGCTTATGGGGGGATACAAACTGAATGAAGTGTAATTGATAAAAAATAAAAAAATTAAATAAAACACAAACTGAGAATTCTGGAGCTGGAAAACTTATAGAGGACAAAAGGAACTACAGAGGGAAGCATCACCAACAGAATACAAGAGATGGAGGAGAAATCGATCATCTGTCAAAGAAAATATTAAATCAAAAAAATTCCTGACACAAAACATCCAAGGAGTCAATGAAAAAAATGAAACCTAAGAATACTAGGAATAGAAGAAACAGAAGAAGCCTGATTCCAAGGACCAATTATTTTCAGCAAATCATAGAAGAAAATTTCCCCTACCTAAAGAAAGAGATAACTTTAAATATACATGAGGCTTACAGAACACAAAGTAGATTAGACCAGAAAAAAATCTTCTCCTGCCACATAATATTCAAAGCACTAAATGTACAGAACAAAGAAAAAATATTAAAAGCTGCAAGGGAAAAAGGCCACGTAACATATAAAAGAAGACGAATCACAATCATACCTGGCTTCTCAACAGAAAATCCTGAAGGGCCTAGCCAGATGTCTTGCAGATACTAAAAGATCACAGATGACAGCCCAGACTACTATATCCAGCAAAACTTTCAATCACCATAGATGGAGAAAACAGATATTCTATGACAAATCAAATTCTATGTACAAACAGCCCTACAGAAAATGGTTTTCCTAGAGGAAAACTCCAATCCAAGGAGGTTAACTAAATTCAAGAAAACAAATACTTCACTACAGCAAAACCAAAAGAAGACAATCACACAAACACACTACCACCACCACCATCATAATAAAAGGAACTAACAATCAATGGTCATTAATATTTCTCAACATCAATGGACTCAACTGTCCAATTACAAATGCAAAAGGGGGACATAACAACAGACAGTGAGGAAATCCAAAGAGTCTTTAGGTCTTACTCTAAAAACCTGTACTCGACAAAACATTGGAAAAATCTAAATGAAATGGATAATTTCTTGATAGACTCCACTTACCAAAGTTAAATCAAGATGATGTAAACAAGTTAAATAGTCCTATAACCTCTAAGAAAATAGAAGCAGTCGTTAAAAGTCTCCCATCCAAAGAAAGCCTAGGGTCACTTGATTTCAGCACAGAATTCCACCAGACTTTCAAAGAAGAGCTAATACCAATACTCCTCAAACTATTCCACAAAATAGAAACGGAAGGAACTTTGCCAGACTCAGTCTATGATACCATAGTTGCCCTCATTCTTAAATCACGCAAAAAACCAACAAAGAGTATTTCAGACCAATTTTCCCTACGAACATTGATGCAAAAATACTCAATAAAATACTCGCAAACCAAATCCAAGAACACATAAAAAATATCCACCATGATCAAGTAGTATTCATCCCAGGCATACAGGGATGGTTCAGTAAACAAGAATCCATCAATGTAATCCACTGTATAAACAAACTGAAAGAAAAAACTCATGTGATCATCTCACTAGATGCTAAAAAAGCATTTGACAAAAATCAACACCCTATTCATGTTAAAAGTCTTGGAGAGATCAGGGATAAAAAGCACATACCTAATTACAATAAAGACACTATACAGAAAGCCTATAGCCAACATCAAACTAAACGGAGAGAAACTTAAATCAATCCCACCGAAATCAGGGACAAGACAAGGCTGCCCACTCTCTCCATATCTCTTCAACATAGTTCTTGAAGACCTAGCTAAAGCAATAAGACAACAAAAGTGGATCAAGGGGATACAAATTGGAAAAGAAGAAGCCAACATATCACTATCACAGATGATATGATAGTATACATGAGTGACACCAAAAATTCTACCAGAGAACTTCTATAGTTGATAAACACCTTCAGAAATGTGGCTGTATACAAAGTTAACTTAAAAAAAAATCTGAAGTCCTCTTGTATACAAATGACAAATTGGCTGAGAAAGAAATTAGGAAAATGGTGTTCTTCATAATAGCCACAAATAATATAGAGTATCTAGGTGTAACTCTTAACCAAGCAAGTCAAAGACCTGTATGACAGGAACTTCAAGTCTCCTAAGTAAGAAATTGAAGAAGATATCAGAAGATGGAAAGATGTCTCATGCTCATGAATCAGTAGGATTAACATAGTTAAAATGGCCAATTTACCAAAAGGAATCTACATATTCAGTGTAATCCTATCAAAACTCCAACACAATAATTTACAGACCTTGAAAGAACAATTCTAAACTTCATATGGAAAGAAACCCAGAATAACTAAAACAATCCCATATAATAAAAGAACTTCTGGAGGTATCTCCATCTCAGATTTCAAGCTGTATGACAGAGCAATAGTAAACTACATGGTACTGGCATAGAAATAGACTGGCTGATCAATGGAATTATATTGAAGACCCAGAAATAAACTCACACACCTACTGACACTTGATTTTTAACAAAGAAGTAAAAAACACAACAGGGAAAAAAAAAAGATAGCATCTTCAACAAATGGTGCTGGTCTAAATGAATACAAGTTGAAAAATGCAAATAGATCCATGTTTATCACCCTGCACAAAACTCAATATAAGTGGATCAAAGACGGCAACACAAATCCAGAAGTGCTAAATGTATTAGAAGACAAAGTGGGGAAGAGCCTAGAACTCACTGGCACAGGAGACAACTTCCTGAACAGAAAACCAACAACTCAGGCTCTAAGACCAACAATTAATAAATGGGACCTCTTGAAGCTGAAAAGCTTCTGTAAGGCAAAGGACACTGTCAATAAAATAAAACGGCAGCCTACAGATTGGGAAATGATCTTTACCAATCCTACATCTGATAAAGGGCTGATATCCAAAATATATAAGGAATTCAAGAAATTAAACACTAACAAACCAAATAATCCAATTATTTGTGAGACTCTGTGGGGAAACGAAGCAAGACAATTGGAAAAAATCAAACACAGGACTGAAATTAATAAATTAGAAACAAATAAAACAATTCAAAGAATCAATGATACCAAGAGTTGGTTCTTTGAGAAAATCAACAAAATAGACAAACCCTTAGCCAAACTAACTAAAAGGCAGAAAGACACTATCCAAATCAACAAAATCAGAAATGAAAAGGAGGACATAACAACAGACACTTAATCCAAACAATCATTAGGTCTTACTTCAAAAGCCTATATGCCACAAAATTTGAAAATCTAAATAAAATGGACAATTTTCTTGATCTATTCCACTTACCAAAGCTAAATCAAGACAAGGTAAATAAATTAAATAGTCCTATATCCCCTAAGGAAATAGAAGTTGTCATCAAAGTCTTCCATTCAAAAATAAATAAATAAATAAACAAACAGAGAATTCTTAACAGAGGAATCTCGAGTGGCAGAGAAGCACTTAAAGGAATGCTCAGCATCCTTAGTCATCAAGGGAAATGCAAATCAAAATGACTCTGAGATTCCATCTTAGAATAACTAAGATCAAAAATTTAAATGACAGCACATGCTGGCAAGAATGTGGAGAAAGAGGAACACTCTTCCATTGCTGGTGGGAGTGCAAACATGTACAAACCATTGTGGAAATCAATCTGGAGGTTTTCCAAAAAATTGGGAATAGTTCTACTTCAAGACCCAGCTATACCACTCCTGGGCATAAAACCAAAAGATGCTCCACTATACCACAAGGACACTGCTCAGGTATGTTCATAACAGTTTCATTCATAAAAGCCAGAGACTGTAAACAACCTAGATGTCCCTCCACCTAAGAATGGATCAAGAAATTGTGGTTCATTTGCATAATGGAATCCTACTCAGCTATTAAAAACAAGGAAATCCTGAAAATTTCAGGCTAATGATTGGAACTAGAAAAGATCATCCTAAGTGAGGTAACGCAGACCCAGAAAGACACACATGATATATACTCAGTTATAAGTGAATTTTAGCCATGGAGTACAAGATAAACATACTTCGATTCATAGACCCAAAGAAGACAGGTAACAAGGAGAATCCAAAGGAGGATGCTTAAATCTCACTCAGAAGGGGAAGTAGAACAGACAGTGGAAGCAGTTGAAGAGACGAAGCAAGGTAAGAGAGAGTTTGGAGAGAAACGAGGGTGGAGATTAGACCTGGGAAGAGTAGGGGCTTGAGGTCACAAAGGCTGCAGAAAGAAGACAAACTGTGGGTGGGGTCATCTCTGTGACACACTGAAGACCTACAAAAGGATATGCTTTCTGGGAGGATATGTGGGTGACTCTAGCTGAGACTCTTAGTAGCAGGGGTCATCGAGACTGAAGAGGCCACTCTCTAACTACACAGGACTCCTAGTGGAGAAAGGGAAACACCAACTCACCTACAAAAACTATGACTCAAAAGTTACCCTGCCTACAAGATGTTCAGGAATAAAAACAGAGCAGCAATTGAGGGAATGTCCAACCAATGCTTGGCCCAACCTGAGACCTACCCTATGGGAGAGAGCCAACCCCTGACATTATCAACAATATTCTATTATGTTTGCAGATGGGAACCTAGCATAGCTGTCCTCTGAGAGGCTTCACCCAGCAGTGGATCAAAACATGCTGAGACTCATAGTCAAACACTGGGCAGAACACAGGGAGTTTTGTGGAAAAGTGGGAGGAAGGATAGAATGACTTGGAGGGGAGAGGAGTTCCACAAGAAGACTAACAGAGACAACTAACCTGGGCCCAGGTTGGGCTTATGGAGACTGAAGAGGCAACCAAGGACCATGCATGGACTGGACCTAGACTCCCTACACAGATATAGCCAATGGGCAGCTCGGGCTTCATGTGGGTTGGCTAGTAAGGGGAGCTGGGGCTGTCTCTGACATGGACTCTGATGCCTGCCTTTTGATCACTTTCCCTTGGTGGGGCTCCCTCACCAGGCCATAGGGGGAGAGGATGCACTCAGTTCTGATTTAGCTTGATGTGCTGGGGTGGGTTGGTGGGAGGGCTCCCCTTTTCTGAGGAGCAGGGGTGGGAGGAAAAGGGAAGGAGGAAGGGAGGGTGGTACCAGGAGGAAAGGAGGGAGGAGGCTACGATCAGGATGTAAAGTGAATAATAAATAAAATTTTAAAAGTGGAAAATGATCAAAGTATACTCCTGCTATCAACCTGGGGCTTCTCCACACAAACACGCACATATGTGCACCATCTATATACAAAACCCCATATATGCACGCATGTCCATTACACACCCATACACACTAAAAACAAAAACTCTTCCACTTCCTAAGGAATCCAGTATTTGAGAATGTTGAGAGCATGTCTCCATGAAGATGTCCCTCTTTTGCCATGAGGGGTTTGGAGTAGAGGAACTGGGTTCAGGATGTCACAAGGGACATGCAGAAGCACAGGCCTTTAGAATCCCAGGGATACTCTGAATGCCTTCCTGTCAGAGTAGAGTGTTCTGTGACACAGAGGGGAACTGTAGGTCTTCCAGTGTCTGCGAATGCTCTGTTTGGAGCAAGGATTCCATGAGAGTTTTTAGCCAGTGGTGTCTTCTTGGCAAAGACAAGGCAGAAAGGAAAGACACTCCCCTGCCCCCCACCCCCCAGCAGCAGTAGAGACAAAGGCAGAGAGGGAAAGAGCCTGCTGTAGTGACAAAGCTGAGCTGACCTGCTCCCTTCCAAGCTCTTCTGGTTTACACCCAATCCATCCACTCCTCATATCTCAGAACCCAGCTCCTCCTGCCAGAACCTGTAGTTCTGAGCCATCTGAATAGCACTAAGAGTGCAGGGGATGAAGTGGGGCTGAAACCAGACACGTTTTAGGAGTGAAGTCACATGCTGAGGTGAACTCAGGGAATGAATGAATGCTTAGCATGGTCCCCCAAGATAAGAGGAAGGGACTAAGACAACTGATGAATGGAACCAGGAGGAGTTCATACCTGTGCCAGGCTGGAGGAAATGAGCTGCAAATGTAAACAGCCACAGAATGACCCTGGAACACTTGAACGGTCATGGAAGGAAGAGTTAGCCGGAAGGCAGGGAACAGCTTGGGTGAGTTGACATCAGTGTTGAGAATGGCCCACCACAAGCCCCTCTTCACATGGGCCAAGTTTGAGGAGAAAGAAGACACTGGAATGCAGAAGCACCTGAAAAGAGACCAGAGAAACTAAAAATGAGGCTAGCCAGACAAGTTACAGACAGAGGGGCTCCCTTGGATTGGAGAAAGATATGCCTCTTGTCGGTGGTAGACTCTACCTGGGGGCTTATGAACCTAGGGACATGTCTAACTGTCTAACATATGTGTGTCCCTGTGTGTGATTATGCATGGGACACAGTTATGCACATACCTTCTGTGCCCTCACTATGTGCAATCTTTATTAGTCAGGCAATGTTCTCCAAAGGAACAGATCTGATTAAAAAAATACATATGTTTTCCTGGGTACCAGCTAGTCACAAGAGAATTCCCAGCGGTGGCTCTGGGAATTATATGGAACCTATTGTTTTCCATGTAATTCAGCTAGGCCAGATAGACCCTTTCATTCTATTTTCTTGTAAGGACAGTTTGGGGTTCCGGGACAGCATGTGACAGAGGAGCAACGAACAAGGTAAAGACGTCCTGCCCTCTCTGTGCTCACCCGCCGGCAGGATGAGAGCTTCTGAATGAGGTGGCTTTGTACTGTTTTCCCGCTGAACAATCTTCCTGTTCAGACACAAATGTCGTCCATTGTGCAAAGAGATGTTCTGCAATTCCATTTAGAAACCAATTTCACTTTTCATACGCAAAACCGGCAGTGTGTGTGGGAAGGCCAGACAAGCTCTGCTGTGGCTCCTCCACTGTGACTCGGTTCTGCCCACCTGGAGGAAGGCCAGAAGGATCAATCTCTGGAGACTTTGCTGAGGACTTAGTGATTAGTAAGTGGCAGAGAGGCACACTGTGGCAGGGGGCAGTAGTTCATGTTCATCTGAGTGACTTTTTCCATCTTAGCCTTTCATCAGGTCAGGTGCAGGAGCTTCCTGCCCCTGTGTCCTAGTCCTTTCCTCCAGCCTAGACAGGTTGTAGGGCCAGGGGCATTCTGGGACACCTGCCCTCTTGGAGCCATTCCCACACCTGAATAATTCTGACTCTTCCTTGCTGCTCCAGGGAAGGAGTAAAGACATGCTTAGCTGAACACTTTCTAAACGTGTATGCCGCCTGTCTTACAGAGGGTACAACAGAAATGTTAGGCCTATTTCTGTCCTGCAGAGCCTCTCAAAGTCTCTGGTAAGCACAAATGCTGTAAATCTTTCACGATGCACTGTGCATTTGGAGGTACACTCCTCTCTAGAATGCTTCTCGTCTCATAAGGTGTTTACTTACAACCTGGACCTTTGTGCTGTGTCAGGCCTCCTTGGCTGTAAAGCAGGCCCCTAAGCCCTGAATCCCAGGCAGGGCATTCAGTTGTCCTGTGCATGTTGACCCTAGGAATGGGTAAGGTCTCTTCCACTTGGCTCTGGGTTGTTCAGTGCCCATCTCTCCATGGAGACTCCAGTAGCAACAATGACGGCCAGGCTAAAGACATGGCCAGAGTAATAGAGGTTAGATTTAGCATGCTGCGTGCTCCCTGTTTTCCTCACTCATTCAGTCCCTGTGAGTTGTATCCCATCATGACCCACATTTTACACAATCACTGGATCCTGGAAACTTTCCATTAAACTGGACATGCTTTCTTGTCTCCTGTGTCACAAAGGTAGACACATCCGCCAGGTGCAAAGACAAATCACCGTTACTCAAATGCTGGTGTCCTGAACACCCAAGCTTGCTGGCTTGCATGTCTCCTTGCGCACTGGTGGCCAAGTATATTTAGGCAGAGAAAGGACCTCCAGGTGCCCTGACTTCACCTGTCTCAGTGGCCCTACAAATCCGATTAAGGCTTTTTGCTCACAGATTGTCTGCCCAGCACTCAGCAGACAGTGGGTGCCATGTGTAGTTTGCTGAGTGACTGCTTAGCATTTCTTCTGTGAGAGGAGTGAACTGAAAAAGCGGTAACTTTTCAGTAGAGGGCAGCTGATAACTGGCTAGGCTAGGTCTCATCTACATACATCCAACCTCAGGGGATTCTGGGGTAGCATGGCAGCTGCTGTAGAGAAGACATAAGCTCAGGTCCTTCTGCAGAACAGAAGGCCAAGGGAACAGCAGGACCCAGGCTTCCTTGGCATCTTGCAGGAAATATGAACACATGAGAAGATGACGAGAACAAATGCTTACAGCATCAGACACAGTTAGAAGCCATCTGAGTCCCCTCAGCTCTGAGCTATTTGAAAACGGTGATATCTTTACACAAATTCCCATGTTTTCCAAATGTTCCTTGCACCCAGGCAATGTATACGTATGCACAGATAGCTTACCTGAGATGCTGCCCACTGTGGCCAGGCTCCTTGGGGAATTCGATGAAGCTGTGAGGACTTCTCATTGTTCATAGCTTGCAGGGTTGTTGTTCATAAATATCTTCATAGTCTCTAAGCAAAGAAAAGGTGAAAATGTCATGAGTCAAACAAAACCCCAAAACAAAACAAACCAGTTTTTTTTTTTTCTTTTTCAACCCCTGTTCCTAACTCTTGTATGTGAAACTGGCTAATGTACTAGACAAGTGTTTCTCAACCCCTTTATGACGTCAAATGACTCTTTCACAGGGTCATTACCTAAGACCCTCCGAAAACACAGATATTCACATTACAATTCATAACAGTTGCAAAACTATAGTTATGAAATAGCACCAAAAATAACTTTATGGTTGGAGCTCACTACAACCCGAGGAACTGTATCAAAGGGTCATAGCATTAGGTTAAGAACCTCTGTGGTAGATATTCATTTCAAGGCCGATTCCCAGGTCCTCAGGTGAGAGCCCATCTGGAGAACCAAGGATGAGCTTCTGTTACCACTGTGTCTGAGACGGAACACTTCTCTCCCTGAGAGACACATATTCCTGGTCCAGAAATGTCCCTTACCAGAAACGCAGGGGAGGTTTGGGACTGGCAGAATGACCCCGAGACATCAGTCTGCGAGGCTGGCTGGGAAGCTGCATGCAGTGCTCGTGGGTCAGGGCCATTGGCTGTTCAGCTGGATACACCTGCAGGAGACAGAGCTGTGGCTTGAATCCTGCTGGCACACTGAGGTGACACTTTTGGTTCTTTGCTTTTTTTTTTTTTTAAATCTATTAGAAAATCCAAAGGAAGTAAAGCTGCTTAGAACAAACATGTACAGAAATGTTGCTGTAAACAGTCTGAAAATTAGATAAAAATTTTAGCCGTGGTGCCATATTCCTGCACCACTGTTCTCAGATAAACTTTATTGTCCCGTGTGGTCTTCTCTGCTCCATCTAAATATATTTGATGACAGAAGGGATATGAGCATGTTTGTATTGAAATACTTGTAGGTAAGCAAAGAGATAAAGGACTCTCCCATTGACATCATCTGTGCCTTCTGAGCACTGGACAGGAGATTTTGCCTTGTTTAGTTCTGTATTTCGAACTAATGTGGATGGCCATCTTTGCTACATTCATCAGCCCTCACCCAGAGGGATTAAGAGAGTTTGTTCTTGAACCAAACATGAGTGATCCTGGCCTGGGAACTCGAACTCAGGTTGTTGTAAAAGATGTATTCCACTGTGGGAGAGGTTAGTGAGCTTTTATTAGTCATAGAGAAAGTTGTGAATCAAGGATTTACTAAACATGTGGGTGCGGACCAATCGGCAGGTGGTGGCAGCTGAGCGGAGACAGCTCTGTTAGAGTTCGCAGGTGCTGTTTGATGACAGTCTTCGATTTTGGACCGGTGGAAGCTGATAGTCTGTTTAAGAACATATTTAAAGATCTTGATAGTCCCAAGGATGTTAGGTCAGGCACAGATGTGGACAATGGATGCCTTTCCAAGAGAATGGAGTTCTCAAAACTCTTTGGCTCCACTCTGTGACATTTTAATGCGTTAGCCATAATCATGAAGTTTAGTCATTTAGGCTTGTGGACTCTTTAGCACAGGTGCAACTCCCCTCTCTCCAAACTTCTGTTTACGCTGTAAATATATACTTGTATTTTCGCTGTTAGCTGTCAACCAGTGCGACACAAAGTATTTAATGAGCTCCTTTAACTTTTTTTTTTTATAGTGATAATAGGCTCCTATGCCTGCTTCCAGGCCCTAATTATTTCTAATGTCTAGAATAAACTACAGAGCTATACTTAGCTTACCGTGAACTTTAGGAAACTAAGCTCATGAATTACCAGGTGCTTTTATGGAAATTGGAGACCATACGTTTTTAGAATTTTAACTTACTGACCGAATGAATTATATTTGCATAGTTCCCGGTGCACCAATTCTCATAGTCCTTTAGTGAGTTTTATTCATGCAGATGTTAGCGTATGTACGCTGTGTTCAGGACTACAGGTTTGGGTAACACAACCAGGAAACAACTACATTGTGCAAATTGCTATAATGAGTCCTACGATGGTTTCAGGAGTGAAATCGGAAAGTGTCCCCCCAAACGCTCAGACATTATTTATTCCTTTTTCTGTCATGCTTCACTCTCAGGGATCCAGGGCCTACGGTCCTAGCACATTTACAACGGCCCACCTTACATCACCGCTTCTTCATGGCAGGATTCACATTCCGGAAAACTGATGTTTTCAAGCTTATAAATGTTCACGTTCTTCTTTGTGACTGGGGCGACGTTCTGCTTTATATTTTCTCTCATGTTCTGATTACTACTTTTGGAAGCTTGATTTTAATTGCTTAACTCTTAGCGTTCTTCATAAATTCTCATGCCTTGTTCCCCTAACTGCCTTTGCCATTTCATTTGCATATGTACTTTATTCCTCTTTATAGGCGTTTTTTAGCTAGCTAGTTTGCCTTTATTTGTACCGTACAGCCTCAGAAGCTCTAAAAACTTTATCCCTTTTTCCTAAATTCAATGTCAATTAATTTTGACATTGCATTTTGAGGTAAGATTTATCTGTTTTCTTCAACAATCCAATTTCAAGTGTTCACATATCTGGCGTGAGAAGCATGCTTTTAGAAGGCTGTTTTCCTTTATGTTGTGTGAAAGATACTCGTATGCTAGGAAATGGTCTTACACAGAATAAACGAATGCCTGAAATCTGCACGTTCAGGTGTAGGGAGTGGAGGAAGCCCTGAGTGAGTGAAGTTCTGGGTAAACATGTATTGTTGACACGGGAATGGCCATGCTGAGGACTCTAATGCATCGGCCTCATGGGAATGAGAAAGCCTTACCCTAGGCAAAACCTTCCTTGGGGATCCAAGTGCTAACAGGTAACCAGTGAGTACAAAATCTAGCAATTGCAGCTGCTTCCTCCTGCCTGCTTATAGCCTGAGACTACTCACCTGCAGAGAGATGGCCTCTTGATGCTAGCCGGCTCCGGCCCTCCCCACCATCATTAGTTCAGAATAAATACACTAATTTATAAGTAAAAATAAGTTAAAAATAAAATTTTTATTTTATTATTTATAAGTTTATTATTCATAAACTTATTTATAAATAAACTGGTTCCAGGTTGCAGCTGGTAGTGGTGGCACAGGGCAGCACTGACGCAGAGGGTGCTTACCTCGCCTGGCTCCAGCTTTTCTGCGCACATGTCTGCGTGCCTGTTCTTTCTTCGTTACCTCAGAGTTCCTAGTCAGGGTTCAGGGACTCGAGGCCCTGGAATGGGCAGACCGTAACTGTAGGATGGCCTTGTCAAGGTGTGAGATGCTGGACTTGATATGGATGGACCCTGGGATAGTCAGGGCCTGGGATAGGCAAGACTGTTTGCAGAGGGGTCCTGGGAGTGGCTTTGCCAAGGAAGCAATGTGGTAGCAGAGGACTGAATAAACTGGGAGAAGCCTGGCTGGTCCATCCCTGGGTGGAGGGTGTTCCTGTGGAGAGAAGAGCTGGTGCAAGGTAGGGGTGGCATGGATAGGGTGCCTGGAAAGAAGAAAGTGTTTGATCAAGCCAAGGCCTGCATTTGTGGAGAACTTAGGATGAGGAAACTGTCCACCCTGCGCTGTGCTATCAGCTGCTTATTTTTACTGCAAGAGCAGCAAGTGGTGCCACTGTCAATGTCACAGGCCCAAGAGGGAAGCGACTGGCTCATGCAGTCACTGACAAGTTGTGCTAGAGGCTTAAGCCAGGCAGCTATTGTAGCACTCTGCTTTCCTGTCAACACTTGTCTTTGGTTCTGCAGAAGCTCCAAGAAAGTGTCCTTCCTCCTGGTCCTGTTTCTCTTCTCAAATGGAGAAGGGATGCCAAGGAGAAGCGGTATGACGCTCCACAATCCCTGCAGGCTTAGCAAGACTGAGGAGAAGTCCTGGGCATCCTGGGCTGACTCTTCTGACATCCAAGGCTGTCTAATGTCTCCTCTTTGGTGCAAACCATGTGAACTTCCCAGTCCTGGCTCCCAGCGTTTCCTACAGCACTTACTATTCAGTCCACATGCTGGGGATGTTTGTATTCAGAAGGGATGCCAGAGCTCATGGGTGGCACCTGAGGTGTTCGTGGAGAGAAGTGAGAGGTAGAGAAGGCATAAGGAACATCTGCCTCGGTCCTCAAGGTCCATGCCCACCCAACCTTCTCAGAAAGCCACCAGGCCCTCCTTCTCAGGGGCCACCCTGTTTTCATTTCTGTTTTCTAGCTAGCAACCTATGTCATGGCTCTCAGTCCTGTGGTACCGTGAGGAAGCTAGTCCCTCCTGAACTTCAAGGCTTTGGAGATCTGGGTTCCTGGGAACTGAGACCCAAGATCTGGATACTTTTCTGGAGTGCCACATCTCCACTCATAGTAGCTCCAGGTCAAATATGGGGTGGAAACCATGAGTTAGGGTGCTGTCTTGGCCCTGCCCTTCCTTTACTTCAGAGTTCCTAGTCAGGGTTCAAGGACTCGAGGCCCTGGAATGGGCAGACCTTAGCTATGGGATGGCCTTGTCAAGGTGTGAGATGTGGAGTCACCTCTGGCCCTGGCCCTACCTCTTTCAGCCTGGTTAAAGTCACCCCTCTCCCTGCCTTTCTCTATTGAGTGGGGGAGTTTCCTCTGGTCCTCTCCTTCCTTCTCTGGGTGTGGCCACTCCTGTCCTTGCCACTCCTTGCTTTTGGTCATAAGAAGTCTGTACAGAAAGTCCCTACTGTATAACAATATCCAGGGCCACATTAGCCAGATCATTTTAACGGTGGAAAGGGAGAGGGCTACCTACTTGCCCAAGTGCAGTCAGGGACGGAGAGCAGCTCACCAGAGAGAGAGCCAGCACCTGTGCCTCAGGCTGTTTCAACTTGTGTTCTAAGTTGTCAAAGGGTCAGTTTAGAAGCTAATAATAGATGAGAAAAGTGCTGCTGGGGCCAGGCTGAGATAAGACAACGCCCAACAGAATTCCACTTATTATGCCGAATGAACACATCAGTGTGTGCCTGTGTAACCATCACTATCACCCCACATAGTAAGCCTTTTATTAGATTACCTAAAAGACAACAGTGTTTGTCATTAGCCACGCCATGAATCACTTGAATAATGCATGGAGCTCCCGAGCAAAAACCGAACCTTAAAGTGCGTGATGATGTATTTTTGTAATAAAAATATCAAGTTCATTTAAACAATTACTTTTTAAAGCACTGCCTCTCTCCCAGTGGGCTTCCACTGATTGGATTATGGAAAGGCAGTGGCTGTCCTGATTGCTTCAATGAATTCTGAGTATGGGCAGATGAAATGATGGCTCCATCAGCGCTGTGGCCAGCTCCAAACTTGCACCCCACCAGCCGTGTCAAACCACTAACAAACTGTGTTCTAAAACTGAAAAGGGAAAATTCTAGTTGGAGCAAAGCACAGCAATAGCTGTAGTTAGGTTTAAGCTGTCGAGCATTGTTCTCGGGAAGGTGAACAGCATCAGGAGCCTACCCAGAGCAAGCTGAGGCAGTTCATCTGGGGAGCACTGCCAACTGTTGATATTGGGGTAGGTCCTGGATGGTCTGCTGGACGCTGAGCTCTGGCGGTGCTTCTCTCTAGTCTTCAGTCCTCAGTGGAGGACACCCCTACTTTGAGGTTCTGGTTCCTGGGTTCTATTCTTCCTGCTTCCTACACATCTCTCCTGAGCTGAGCAAGGCATGGGTCCATCCAGGAAAGGAATGGTCCTGAAGTCTGGGAAGTAAATTAAAGGTGAATGGCAGGCTCGTCTAGGTAGTCTCTCTCCTGGCTTTCTATATACACCATCACGGCCGACAGGACTGTTCAATTACTGACACTCCAATGAGTCCCAACTTGGAGAAGAGACACAAGCACATGGGTCCCTACAGAGGAAAAGAGGGAGCAGATGGGGCTCTAATATTGGGGCTCTGGGAACAGTGAGCCCAGAGGATGGAGTGTGGAGGCCTGTGGGTACACTGTCTCAAGACTGGCACGTCTGTGTGACACTTGGCCCTCTCACTGCTACATTAACTGGAGGTCTCAAGTCCTGGGACTTCCAAGACACTGGCTTAGACAACAGAAATGTATTTGGCCATAGTTTTGCTGGCCAAGCATGTGGACAGGGTCAGTGGGGCATGGTCCCTGGAAAGGATCTAGGGGAGACTTATTCTAGCCTTTCTCACTTCCAGGACTGTGGACTTCCAAGGACCGTGTGGCCTTCTGATGTTGGCCTCAAACTCAACTTCTCCCTGCGGCTGAATTTTTTTTTCCTGTCTTCTATATGGATGCCAATGTTCAGATATAAGGCCATTTAATGGTTTCAGCATTCTTTTACCTGGGGATTCTTAGCTAAACCATACCTGTAGAGCTTTTTTTCTTTTTTCCAAACAAAGTCATATTCACATGGAACTGTTAAGTTCTGTGATCTGTGTTCATTCTTACTTACAGACAAGTGAGCTCAAAATGACAGCCACCCAACACAGTCCAGGCTGTCCTGACAGCCTATCTCTGCCCTGTCGCATATGGCCTCACAAGACAATCCAGCCACTGTGCTATCGCAGGTTTCCCTCATTCCTGAGTGACACACCTTTGTGGCCCATGTATCCCTAAAGGCAGAAGGACAGTGTTTTGCTGACACTCTTGTACTATTCTGTTCTACTGAAATATATCACAAAGTGAGCAAGAAGGAGGTAGGCCCTCCCTCCAGAAGTAATAAGACATCCACAGCTAGACTTGAGGTCACAGGTGGACTGATGCTCACAGCCAGGAGGACCCAAAATATCTCTTAGACATGAACCTCAGGCCACTCTGAAACTATAAATATAAATGGAATAAGAGCTCTTTCTGATACTGCCTAAGCTCACCGTGTTCCTGCAAGGTGTCCAATCATACAATGACTCCAGGCACATCACGGTAAGACAAACATTTGCTCCACTGACTCTCCCCAAACTCAACCCTGTGCTAAGTTCTAACATCTTCACTGGAGCTCCCCGAGGCCACTTCCACCACTGTAAGGAACCACAAACCCTACTTCCTTAACTACAGGTGTGTTCCTGGCATCATGGATTGTGGGACTCCAACATACTTAACCAATTATTCACCTTTTCAGATCAGTCACTGTGGAAGCCATATGCAAAGGAAGACAGACCTGCCCCACAGATTTCCATGAGCTGGAGCTTCCATGAGTGTTTGTCTTTCAGAGCACATTGGCTCACAATCCCTAAGGACCGTAGAGGGAATTCTGTGCACAGACTATGAGGGAAGATGAAGCAATGACAGGGGAGATTCGTAGAAGAGCCCAGATGGCAGGTAAGACCTGAATAAGGCTGCTTCAGATGGCCAGAGATGTAGGACATTCACTCTGAATGTCGCCGTATGAACCCGGGTGGGAAGTAGGAAAAACATGTTTAGGGATACCATTAGGGAGGTCAGTGTCATGGCCCCAACATACAGAACGACACCAGATGAATCACTGGAAAAGTGATATGGCCACAAAAGGAGACTCGTAGGGGTGCCCAGAGGCCCAGTGTGCTTGATTGAGATGGAGATGAATGTATCAGTTGGAGATATTTTGAGTCTGAGATGCTCTAAGTTAAGGGATCTCAAGGTGCCCGGAAGCATCTATCTGCAATGGCACTTCTAGTGTCAATGGGGAGAGTCCAATTCAACTGTGGGGTACAAGCAATGACAGTAGGAATCAGTTCACCATCCAGTCAGAGACAGGCAGGAGAGAGTGGAAGGTCAGGAGGAGGCAGTCCAACGTAGGCCTTTAGAGGCACTCCCCATGACTCCTGTGATCCATGTGTGGGGCAACAGAGCTGGCTGCAGGCTCCATCGGGCAGTCTGAGGTAGATGGTCAGTGACAGTGTTTCAGAGGGCAGTGGCTGTGGAGGGCACGCACATACCTGGGCAGCCCTGGGAAAGCGGAGGGTCATCCTCAGGAAGAGTGGTCATGGCATGGGTCACTGGTGTGCAGAAGGGCCAGTTTGGAGTCAGGAATGTCACTCTGTACTGCTGCACTGGGTGAGAAGGACAAAACTGGAAAGAACCCTGAAACCCGCTCATTGTAGACAAAGAGCCTGGGATCCTGGTGTTGTGGCCATCAGTGGGTCAGGCAGGACCAATGGTTGGTTCCTACTGGGGATGTCCTCCTGTCCCTTGGACACTTTGAGAGGATCCCTCTGCCCCAGTTCAGGACATGTATCTCTTTGTGGATGAGGATGTACTGTGGATAGTCTTGCATGCTTGTCTCTCAGCTGTGTGTCAGTGGACCGGATCATTTTTAGTTCTGTGTGTGGTTCCAAGGAGGCTTGCTTCTTTGTGCTGAACTTGGGGTCTTTCGGGGTGTTTTACACACTGACCTCAGCAGAAGACCCATTCATCCTCTCACTGTTTTCCCAGACATGGCCCTGTGGCATGAAACAGCACCACTGTCGTGGAGGCTTCAGTAAGGGGCAGGTAGGTGCCTGGCTTGGGTGGCATCTTGGCACTGTGGACTCAACTCTGAACTTAAGTCCTGATAAGTGAGCACTCAGGTAAAACAGAAATGCCTCCTGGCACATATCAAAGTTGTACATGCATTGTGTCTATTCTGACTCCCAAGCTCCAAGTAAGGGTAACAAGAGACAATAAGAAAAATGCTGGTGGAGTCGGGGGGTTGGGCGTCAGGGTGACAACCACAAGTGCTCCCTCAGAACCTGATGGTTATTTGAGAGCTCAGTGTGGCTCTCTGACAAGGAATACAGTGAGCAAGAGTTGTTCTTTCTCCCTTTCTCTTAGTAGGTCCTTGTAACGACCCAGCTCTCTTGGTGGAATAGGGGTAGGAGGCGGTTTGCATATCTCATCTCTGGGTTGAGACAACTTCCTAGAGAAGGGCCTCTGGGACACAGGTGCCAAGCTGATAGGTCTTCTTCCTAGAGATCTGCTTCAGGGACCAAGGAAGGCTGAGAGACAGTGGGACCAAAATCAAGCATCACGGAAGCGCGTTCCTTAGGGATATTTGCATGAGAGGAGGATGAAACTACTTGCATTTACAAATGTCAACAGGACTGTCCCGGTGAGACCTCTTTCTACCACCTCTGGCTTTCTTCCCATGGCTAAAGTCTAGAGTCTGAAGCCTCAGTGAGCTGCATCCTCAGTGACCCGTCCATTTTCTGCTGGTAATCAGCAGCTAATGCTGATTACTGTCATCCGAACATCCCAAACAGTCTTTTTTTCCCCCCCTGGCCTCACTAATCTCTGAGGGTGATATGAGACCCACTTCTTGGAGGCTAGACAAGATCTGAGGACAAAGAAGCTCCAGGCAGGATTCTGGTGGGGTGAAGCTGTTTGAGTTAGCAGTCCCTCTCAGCTTCCTGCAGGCCCACCCCAGAAACTGCCATTGGATTGGCCTGTGGGCATGTCTATGGGGAATTTTGTTGATTGCTAGTTGAATAGGAGGAGCTGGTCCTGTGTGGGTGGTTCCATCACTGAGCAGGTAATGCTGGGTTGTATCAAGAAATAGAAAGCATGCCAGCAAGCCCTGTCCTTCCATGGTCTCTCTTCCAGTTGTTGCCTCCATGTTTCTGCCTTGGCTTCCCTTGATGATGGACTATAACCTATAGATGCTAAAATATGCCTCCCAGTTGTTTTTGGACAATGTTTTATCACAGTAGCAAAAAGCAAACCAGGACCTCTACTTTTAAGCACGACTCTACAGAACCATGTAGCCATCACGAGGCTGATCAACATCTTCAGTAAGGGTTTCCCACGTGCTATGTCATTTAAAGATCTGCTTCCCCCCTACAATTTTGTTTCTGTATCTCAGGTCCAATTACTAGGATTATGTACTGTAAGATTTTATGGATTCTTGAACACTCAGCCCGAATGTTCGCTTCCCATACACTTCACTCCTGTCCCGAAGCCTTCTAACCATTTTGCCCCTCATGTTTAAGTTGATTGCCTTGTTAGCAGTACACATTTGAAAGCTTCTCTTTTCCCTTAAATCCAGTTTGACAGTGTTGGTGTTTTAATTGGGGCTTCGAGGTCATTGGCATTCAGTGTGTGTGTGCCGATGTGGTGGGCTTTGTGTCTGCCATGTTGCAGTTTCTCTCATTCATCTCATTTCCAGGCTTCCTTTGCTGATCCTCTCTGGCCTTCTTTGGTATTATTCGATGACTTTTGGAGCTACCCACCTTGCTTTTTTCCTGTGCTTCATTAAATCCACCCTCCGTGTGTTTGCTGGTCACTGCTGTGTAGCCAGTACCCCACATGTATCACTTCGGTGGCATCACATGACTGCACAGCATCAGTTAAGGCTCCTTCCGTGCAGCAGCACTGCCCTCATCCTCTGCGATCTTACCACGGGCTTTACTTCAAGGAATTGCGCAGCTGCTCTTAATGGCTGTCAGTTTGCAGTCACTTGTCTTCCAAGTTGTTAAGGAGAAAGGAAAACGCCTGACCCTCCTTACTCCCCTTTCTTCGCTGGTCCATGGGGAATGTGCCTTCTACAGTTTTCACCCCACTTTGGGTTACTCTCAGATTTTTCTGCTACAAATCCTCTTCACTCCAATTTTCTAGAAGATGCCTTCATTTAAGAATTTGATTTTATTTATTCTCTCTCTTTCTGTGTGTGTGCCTAGCATTCTAGTGTGGCAGGATTTACACGAGCATGTGTGTGCTTTGCTGCATGGTCCTCTGGCCTGCTCTGTTTTGCACGAGAAGTCAAACCTGACTCTCCTTCTTGGTCTTCAGCCCATGGAATCTGTTTTTCCCTTGCGGCTCTTTAGATTTTTCTTACCTGTGGTTTTCATGAGTTTTACTGTAATGTACTTCAGTGTCATTTTATTTGAATTTATCATAGTTGGCATTTATTAAGCCGCTGAATTTTTGAATTGCTTTTTCATCAAATTTGACAAATTTCTAGTGGCTACCTCTTGATATCTTCTTTTTTCTTTTTTTTAAAGTCCCCTTGTATCTTCTTGACCCGTGGCATTCTTGTATTTAACAGTAATGTGCTTGGATGCCATTTCTCTCTGGAAATTTAATTGTGCAGAATGGACCATAGGTTATTTCAACATGTTGCTGATTCTGTGTTTGCCCTCCCCTCCCCCAACAATATTCTGAAGTTTAAAAAACAAACCTATCATTTAAGGAACTGGAGAGATGACTCAGTGTTTAAGCACACTTGCTGCTCTTCCAGAGGATTGAAGTTGGTTTCTGGACACATAGCAGGTGGCTCACAAAAGCCTCTGACTCCACCTCCAGGGAATCCAAGCCTTCTCCTGGGCTCTGTGGGCACTGGCACACTTGTGGCACATACACACACAGACATACACAAACACACACAAAACTAAAATTAAAATCTAAGAAGTAGAGATAGTGTTTTCAGATTTGCAGAGTTATTGCAAGCCACATACCCATATCTGCCCCTTCTACTGTTACTAGAGAGCATTGTTCTAGGATACTGGACAAAATTAACAAATGTTAGGACACTATTCTTAGTTGTTGGGGTTTTTTTTTGTCCTTTTCTGCTTCTAAGATCTCACAGAGAACACCATGCTGTGATCCGTTTTCATGTCTCTATAGTCTTTTTCATAGTATCTCATAGCATTTCTGTTGCTCTTATGTTTTGGATTGCCTTGCGGGCTAACGACTGGCCAGGTAGTCCCTTTCATCTGAGCAGTGTTTTTATGCTGAAATATTGGGGTAATGTGTTTTAAGGGAAAGACTGATGGGTTTCTGTAATATTCCTATGCTATGATATGATGTGTCCATGCTGCCACTGCCTTATTGCTGGACATGGTAGCCTTCATAATGTTGCTACAGTCTTGTCAGGTGTCCACATCATGGATATCCTTTTCCCACTTTAAGGTGCAATTTTTGGAAGAACTTCTGGCTCACTCACTGTTGTGTGATGGGGAACGAAGCTACTCTTAGATGCCACAGAGGCGCTATATTTTTTTCTAGTCATCTAGTCATTGACTCCATCGCTCATATTCATATGCACTCAATGTATACCTGAGATAAAATATGACGCTATTTTATTGACTCTGCCACTTATTTTTCTCCAGCTTTGGCCCTTGGGAGTTCTCTCAATAGATCCCTATGTCTTTTTGACACATTGTGGGTTTTGTGATTGAGGACTCCTTTACTTCCTGCCAACGTGAGGAACTCTCAGCTTGTTTCGCATATACGAGCTCCAGTTCTAGAATCAACAGTTTCTCCACAGAGCATGGATGCCTTCTGTTGGAAATGTCATCACAGACTGAGATCTGGGCTGTTACGGCTCTCACTGTTTCTGGCCCTGTCAGTTGGTGGAACAGTTGGATGTTTGTGCGAGCTGGTCCTTGTCCTGTCTGCTAGGCAGATGTTTCCATTTGTGACCAGCTGTGTCTGTACCTAGATGAACACTTGATCCCACAGATGTTACCATGAGTGGTTAATTTTTTTGTGTGTGTGCAGTATTTTTACTCTAATTGAGCTTCGGTCATTTCTGTTGACCCTATATTGTTTGCTGATTATTGTTCCTCTGCTCTCCCAACTTCTGTTGGGTTCATTTAGCAAAGCTCTGCTTTCCTGTCATGCACCCAGTGTTTTCTACTTCTTTGTGTGCACTCAGTTATTTTCAGATTCACCCTCTCTGTCCATCTATGATGCCACCATTTCCCCGAAGATTCTTGTCCTCGGTTGCTGTGAGAAACACCAAAAGCTCGTGCAACATGGGGAGTTAATGGTTAATTTCACCTTATAGGTTAGGATCCATTATCTAGGGAAATCAAGGCAGGAACTTAAGTCAGGAACCTGGAGGCAAGAATTGAAGCAGAAACCATGGGAGAATGATGTCCAGTAGCTTGCTCCCATGGCTCTTTCAGCTCCTATTTTTATATACCTCCTCAGAGGTGGCAATGCCCACAGAGGGCTGGGCTCTCGCATCATTACAACTAAGACAACACTCCCCAGGCTTGCTTAGAGGCCAGTCTGACAAAGGCATTTTCTCAGTTGAGGCTTCTTCACAGATGACCCTAGCTAGTGCCAGGTTGACACAAGATAACCAGCGTAATTCTCCAGCATACACGTCCTGGTTGGTTTAGAGTTCTGTCTGCAGTATCTAGTGACATGAGGATTTGCTCTATCCCATGTCTTAGTTAATCCCGGAGATTTTTATTGCACCTTTGGACATCTTGGAATTTGTTTTTCATTTGGTTCTGGATGTCATTCATGAGAGAAGAGTACAGATGATGTGGGGCTGCGGTGGGGTTGTGGGGCCACAGCTTAAATTCTCTGTAGCTCTCTCTGTGGTTAGTCCAGTAGACATGAAGTTTTCTGATCTTGTCTGTATTTTATCCAGGAGAGGGTGAGCTCCTATAATATATAATTTTATTTAGACTTATACTAATTATCACTACATTATTAATTTTGTTTCTAAAAATTTCAAGTATTATTTGTAAGATAGATATTAAGGGAACAATGGAACCATTTAACCATTTATTAATACTTTTGAGGATTTTATTTAATATGTCCATGTGACCCTTTGGGTCTCAGTGTCATGGGAAAAGTAAAATGGCTAAGGGTAAGGGCCTGGCCTGCCAGCCTGACTTCCAGTGAGATTTTAAGTAATGTGTGAGTCATGTCCCAAACCTCCCCCAAGTACCTGCACGTGTACCTGAAAATCTAACATTTTCAAAGAAAAGCCAATGGGAAGTGTTTTGAACATCCATGTCATGATGGGATGTTTTTCAAAGACTTGTGAATATGTTCGTAAAGCCACGTTTTAAGGTTTAAATGTACTATAAAGTGAGTTGGGGAGGAGCCAGCACACAGTATGCCCACTATGTGGCACCTTGAGGCTACAAATTTGAAAAACCCTGGTCTAAGGATGCAACCAGTTTGCTAGTTGGCAGCGGTGGTTCCTGCAGCCAGCAGTCATGGAAAGCCTCTGTATTGGAAGCAGATTCCAACGACCGCAATTGGAATTTTATCAAGAGCATCCTGACACACCAGCTCTGCTCCTGACATTGGGAACATCTTCATACACCAGCTCTGCTCCTGACACTGGAAACATCATCATGAGCCATCCTTGCTCATGACACTGGACCATCTTCACACACTATCCCTGCTCACGACGATGGACCATCTTCATACATCAGCCATGTTCCTGACAGCGGGTGGTAAGTTTTTTGTTTTGTTTTGTTGTGTTTTAGAGACTAAAGCCAGGCCTGGAGGTATCAGGCAGGGATCCCATGATGTTACTGAAAAGGCTAAAGTAAGAGGATTTCAAGACCTGCTGTTGCTGCTACACAAGGCCAGCTTAGGCAATGAAACCCTGCCTCAAACATGAAAAATGCATAGAGATCTGGAGATATAGATTAGTGATAGGACACTTGCCTAGCATCCACAAGGCCATGGGTGCAATCCTTGGGACTGGAAAAATTAAATATTAGATTATCTCAGGCCTTTACTAAATGACAGATAAAGATAAAACTTTACTAAAGATAAAACTGTGTTTTGTTTATAAACATTCTTGTACTTAACTAAACCTGCTTCAATAAATCCAATCTTCCATGAAGCACATTTTAATCCTTTGTCATAGTGAAATAAATAGCACTATACAGAGACTACACAAATATTTTAATTTATTAGATATGTGGATTTTAAAATATCTCATATTGTTCTCTCAAACTTGTTTACAATTTATGATCCTTAGACAAAATATATCACTGTACTGTCTGGAAACCAACTATACTGTCATGCTTATTACCGTAGAAGCCATGTTTCTTGACATAATAGGTAGGGCAGAATATGACCCTCAAAACCTAGATATGAGCATGGAAGCAATGAGACTTTTTATTGTTGTTGTTTATTCAATTGGCAAACTCAAACAAGCTGTCATTTTCTGGGTAAGTCACTCCAGGAGCCAGGATCTTTATTAAAACATATTCCCCCAAGTCTGCTTAAAACATTGGAATTACATTACCCTTCACAGCAAGTCCGTAATCACAGACATGCTTTGTTATAATTGACGTTGGTAAAAGAGCAATTTCCAGCCAGGAAAACAAGCCCCTGGCTTCTGGCACAAAGGAACAGCTACCCTTCCCTCCCTTTGCAGATGTTCTATGTCCTCTCTGAGGACAAGGCTGAGCTCTTATCTCAGGATGTGGACCACTCACAGGAGAGACATTAATATAGCCACAGTCTAACTGCAGTGAGGGCGATGTTTAGGTCAGGCTGTTGCAGGGGCATAGGGGTGCTGGGCTAGCATCTTAGGGAGCTTGGATCTGGAAGTCCAAGAAACAACTGGCTCTTTCTGACAAAGCAGGACCTGAGCCCCGGGGGGCTGCTACCATCCACATCAAACCAAAGACGCTTTGAAATGAAGTGGAACAAGGGATGACTGAACTACCTCCCATCAACACCACATGCCCTGGGGACCTGGCTATTGTTTCCTCACTTGGCCTTGTGGCACCATCACCATCTATTGAGTTCATCTCATGCTTTCTAATGATGTTTTCTTCATCGGTGGCTATGTCTTCACACATGCAGTTTGAATGTGAAATATCTCCCATAAGCTCATGAGCTTGTGTTTTGAACACTTTTGGTCCCTAGCTGGTAAAGGCTATGGAAACTTTAGGAGATGGTACCTTGAAGGAGAAGGTATGTCACTGGGGTTTTACAGGCCTGCACCACATCATTTTCACCCTCTGCTCTGGCTTGCCTTCTGTACCATGATGACTGTATCACTTCTGGAACTGTAGACAAGATATAGCTTTTCTCCCCTAAATTGCTTTTGTCAGGGTGCTTTATCTCAGCAACATAAGTATATCTAACACAGTGTTTTTGCTGCCTGGCTGCAGTCTGTGCCACCCACCTTCTCTGGATATAAATGATGTTTTTCTATAAGAGGAAAAGCACTGAAAGGAGGTGAGGAGGCTCCCCCATCTCACTCTACCTTCTAGTTCCTCGTCTGAATCTTTTTGCAGTTTCACAGGGCATGGCTCTGTTCCATTGCAGGTTCTCTTCCATGGATCTGCTCCATGGCAGGTTCTTTTATGGATATTTAGGAAACAATGTCCCATCATCATTGAAGATGCTTCTTAAAATGCAGGTGTTCACTGGGACATTTAGAAATATAAAGAAATAATGGTTATCCTGGGATCTCGGTAGTTTATTTTATAGCCATTTCTCATCTGCAAATTTATTGGTATATACAAAGTTGAAGATTCTGGTAAACATTTATTACACTATAAACTTTTAGGACAAACAGGTAAATGTAAGACAGGGAAAAATACTAACCCAGGACCCATGTTAATCACTTGACCCTGTGTTTCCTCCTCCTCCTCTCTCTCTCTCTCTGTCTCTCTCTCTCTGTGTTTGTGTAAATGTTCTTGTGGAGGTGTGTATGTGTGACTGTGGGGGCCAGAGGTCAACATTGGATAGCTTCCTTATTTTCTCTCTACCTGTTTTCTTGAGATGAAATTTCTCACTGAACCTGGAGCATCATCGAACCAAACCCTGAGATCAGCCTAGCTCTTCCCCCACCAGTCAGCACTGGGGTTGCAGATGCATGCCTCCTGCATCTGGCTTTTATGCAGGCACTGAGGATCTGAACACTGGTCCTCAAGCTTGTGTCTCAGGTTCCCCACTTGCCTTTTTCCTGATGTGACACTGTAACAAGGCAGAATGTTGGCTATTAAAGGTACTAGTTTGGGCAAGTAATGTGTTCAGAGTCCTTTGTCTGTTCATGAATGAGGTCACCCGACCTAACAAAGGTTACCATCATGGGCTCTCTATATCAGCATCTATGTAGTAGACTGTGTACAGGTTTGAGTAAGAGATCCACATAAAGAGCTTCCTTGTGTCCAACACACATAAGACACTCTACAGAGCTGATCCACTCCTTTTTCTCAGACACGTTCTATTCTTCTTAGTCACCTATGTGTGGACATCAAGCCTCTATGGGTGGCTCATATATGATTGGCACATTCTCCTATAGGGCAGCTCCACGTTTCAAACACATTTCCATTACAGGTGCACCTGGAGGGCCCCTGTCATATGCCTACAGTTTCTATTCCTCTAGAGACAACCAAGCAGAGGATCCCTTGTCATACCCAGGTAGTTAGGTGGTAACTGGTCCCTCATCCTCATTCCTACTGCTCCCTGCCAGGCCTTAGATGGAAAAAAAGGATACTGACTGATTGCAAATCGAAGCTTGGGACTACGTCTAATGAGCCTTGGTGAATGAAGTTCAAGGGCATGGTTTATGGGTCACTTCCTTGGGGGAACATTCAAAACAAAATTCAGGAAGAAAGGAACCTGATTTTCTCAAGAGCCATACATCAGAGGCCAGGTAAGGGCGGTAGGCTCAGAGCAAACAGGCCAGAGAAGCTGGTAAGTTTGTTCAGGGTCAGATATTGATTTAGCAGTGTGTGTGACCTAAGCCACAGCTGGACTTGAGGGTCTTCTATTTAGTGCGCTCCTCCTTCCCATGTAAAAGTTCAGCATAATTGCCCACACAGTCTGGCCAAATAGATCCCACAGCTGCCAGTCAGACAATGAAGGTCTTGGGGTACTGTCTTAGTGCTAACGGGTATGAGTGTTGCCTCGGAGGGGAAGAGGCCATGAACTCCAAGATGAAGACAGCCATGGCCTGGAGAGGAGTTCTTGTTACTAATGACTGTGGAAAGTATAACTCATCATGGCTCCTGGGATTACAGATTGCAACGATTTAATAGACTTGACCTGTTTCAGGATTCATCTCTGATCTCCAACATTCTGTAGAGAATGTTCCCTGGTAGTTAATTGTCCCCAAGCTGGTCCTCACCTGTCACCTTCATCATTCATTTCTGTAGCATCCTTCTTGATCTGGACAGTGAGCTTCTCTCCTACCATTTAGCGGGATGGTTTAAGGGGTTCATTCACAAGAAAATGGAGCAGAGGGAAAGGCATGCTCCCAGGAAAAGGTCAGAATTGAACAAAGCCTCCCATGGAGGGCAGGGGACCAGTCTTCAGCCCAGGAGCACTGGAAGAGGGAGCCGGGGATGACAAACCTCTGGCTGGGGTATTGGATAACAGATAGTGATAATTTCAGGCCTAGAACACATGTCAAGCTCTGTGTGGGTTGCTGGGAATGTGGGATAACTGGGGTGTGGTGAGGATAAGAATGGCTAATACTTTAATAGAGTTTGCAGCTTATTAGAAAACATAGCTGCTCTCTTACACACACACACACACACACACACACACACACACACACACACACACACCTTGCAAATAATCATGAACAGAAAAGACAAGGCGGTCCCACCTCAGCCTTGAGGTTCCCAGGAGGCAGATGGATAAGAGAGGCAGCTGTCCCATGGTGGGAGCAGAATGTGAAAAGCCCAGAGACACAAAGGTGCCAGTCTCCTCTGAGGAGGTAGATCTGGCCATGGTCATATGGTCACAAAGCAGACAGGAAGGCAAAAAAGACAAGTGGGAAGGCAGGCAGGGGCTGGGCACCCAGGGCCTAATGATGTGTGTGGTTTTTATCTTCTGGGAAGCAGGAATCCATGGAGAGTTTCATGCACAACATGGAACTTGCTGTCTTTTTAGAGAATTGTTTGGTGTCAATAGAGGTTAAAGACAGGGGAGAGGGGCAGGATGACCCAGGGGGAGATAATGAAAGTGTGAATGTAAAATGAAGTGTGCAATCAAATTGGTATAGCTGTGAGTGAGGAAATTGGATGCATAGGGCGCTGGGAAGGGTGGGTGAGGAAGGAGAAATCATGGATGAAGTGAATAAGATGGTGACACATTTTTGAGGCCCAGCCTTACAGGGTGGGACATGTTCTTTGCGGTCATCATTGTCCCTGATACTCTGAGCAGCCAAATAAATCATCACAGCATTTGATGACGTCAGTTAAATGGCAGATTATGGAGGAAGATGGTTCGGAAGCTTTCCTTTGACACTTCAGTTGCATATCTCCAGGGCATTTCAAAGGAGATTTGTGAGAAGCTGCTCAGCGCTAAGAAGGGACGTGAAAATAGAAGGCCAAGGCTCCTGCACATGTGGACAGAGTCCAGGGCACGGGAAGATGTAGTCACCCTGGGAGAGGGCAACTTGAGAAGAAAAGAGCTGGGGCCACTCCCTTCGGAACCTCAACTTTAGGGTCCAGGCAGAAAGGAAGGTGGTGAGGTGTGCTCTTAGCAGAAAAGGGGGAGTAAGATGACAAGCAAAAGGTAGAAGGAATCGCCGAGGAGGTATAGAGAGACATTACTATCAGCACAGCAGGAATTTCGAAGACCTCCGGGGCAGAGGGTGGGGTCAGTACTGCTCTTGGCACTGTGGCAGGGCCCTGTGCTAGAGGATGACCAAGGGAGACGGGAAACTTAGCACCCAGACAAACTGCCAAGGCAAATAAAAAGGCTTTTCATGTGGCACCTAGTGCAATAAGCTTATGGATGGCCCCTTGCTCTTCCTTCCACATGTTTTTCCATTTGTAAAAGAAGCAGCTGGACAAATAAGGTTTCTACTTTCTGCTAACATTTGCATAGCCTGATTTTTGTGTCCCCGAATCTGAGAAAGAACCGTAGAGGTCTCACTTGATTTCCCACATTCCTCCTGCTTTTGTGAAACACGTAGCCAAGGTTTGAGTGCCTGAAATCCACATGGAAAAAAAAAAGGATGCATCGGTACTTTACTCCTGGCTGACTTGAATTGCCTTCCTTGCCTGTCTGAGGGGTTAGACAGATGAGACAGGAAGACAAGGAAGTAAACAAGACAGCTTGCCAGCTCCCTGCTTCCACAGTGTGCCCAAAAGTCACTGGTGAATTAGGTTTTTGAAGAAGCACTACGGCTTCTGTAGATGCGGGAAAGGGAGGCAGGAGGATACACCAGCCTTCTTAGGATGGAGCTTTCGCTATGTACAGCTGTCCCATAGATTCAAGTAATGCCTAAGCTTCTATGACAGGCTAGGAAAGGCAGCTTTGAGTTAAAGCCCACCTCTGACTCCCAGTCTTTAGCCCTGTTCATAGGAAACAGCCAATAAGAGATGATTAGTGAGAGTCAAGACTGGAAATGCAGACCCATCATCCCAGCTACCCAGTACGCTGAGGTAGGGAGACTGCAAGTTCAAGGTCAGTCAAGCTGCAGAGGGAGTTTAAGGAGAGCCTTGCCTGATTTAGGGAGACCTTCTCTTAAAACAGAAGAAGTAAAAAGAAGACCAGAGTTATAGCTAAGTGGACAAGGCACTTGCCAAGCCTGTGTGAGGCCCGGGGTTCAATTCCTCCCACTGCCATAGATAGATAGATGGCAGCCTGGCCACTGTGAGAAGGGAAGGAAGGCCTCTGGCAGCAGAGCCACAGGGAGTGTAGAACTAACAGCATCTGATTCCTGGATCTGCAAAGCTTGATGCATCTCAGGTGAAAATACGGAAATGAATGCCGTGAGTGCTTAATCTGGGAACTGAAACTGGTTTTACATACTGAACCTGGTGGAGTTAGCTTTCTAAACAGGTGGACATTTCCCTGTTCCCTGTTCAAATCTGTCTCCTAAATCTCCTCCTCTAGGAGTGTTCTCTGTAGGGAGCTGCCCTGTCCCATATGCCAGAGCATACTGTTCTCAGAAGTGTCCCTTAGCTTTTATTCATAGTAGTAGGTTTTGCATATTTTTTCTTCTTCTTGCAACAGAAACTTATGACCCTCAAAGGAAAATAGGCAGGATCGGATCAGGACACCTATCAGGTGTCTGGGAGCATGGACTAGGTCAGTTCTGGATCCTTAGCTTGCTACTTTTGCTCCAATTCCTATTCTGGTAATGAAATCAGAGCTGATCACTGTATAATCATAAAGTCTACGGGAGCATCAGTCTGAGGGATCCTCCAGGGCCTGAGCCCACACAGCATGTGGTCTGGCAGGACCCCCAAGCAGAGGAGGGTCTGCCTGCCTGCGGTCCAGGACCTCTGCTAGGAGGAGAGAAAGGCGGGCGTCTCTGCAGCACCAGTGCTCCTTGCAGAGCTCACAGAGACTGAGCTGAGTCCCGGCCTCATATACTAAGTCTGCACCAAAACCCAGCAGAAAGTAATGCCTTTTACAACGCTGCAGAGCAAGCGGACCTTATCAGAGAGCATGCCCTAAATAGCAAAGCGTTCTGCTTTCTGGGAATCTGCTCTCCTTCCTCAGGGACCCCAGCCTGCTCCCAGAAATTATCCAGGGCAGAGTTCTGCAGCAAAAGACTTCCAGCAGCCACAAATGCTTTGAGGGAAGATTTCCCAGAGCTTCACAGAATTACTGGGCAACATCACAGAGCTCTAACACATATAACACTATGGCTGCAAATTATACGGTACCCAGAGACCACGTGGCTGTGAACCCACCAGATGCCCAGAGACCTTGGTGGCTGCAGACCCACCAACTGCCCAAGAACCATGATGGCTATAGCAAGATGCTCAGGAAGCATCATAACTACAGATCCAGGAGGTGCTCAGTGACCCTGATGGCTCCAAACCCGTATGCACCCCAGGAACTGTTATGCCCTCAGGCCCACATGGTGCCCAGAATTTGTGAAGATTTGGACTTTATACACTTAGATGTTGGTATCTAGTTGACCTTTGGAGCTCTGCTCATGGAATTCCTGGCTAGGGCTATTCGCACCCATGAGAGGATAACTCTGGACCCTGGGGTTCCCAGCCTGGTGAGTCTGAGAACTTGGATAGTCAGGAGGGGGTGAACAGGAGGGAACAGCTGAACCTGCTGGTGCAGATTTTTGTCAGTTGCTCCTGGCTGTGTTGCTCACAGTGCCACAGGCTGATAAGACAGCATGCACACTGTCCACTGTGCCTGTGGGGGAGGTGCATCTTTAGTGCTATTTGGATCTTCTGTTGCCTCAACATTTTCTGAAACTGCTGATCAAATACAATGTTAAAGGGCAAGTACATTGGTTTAAGTTCTGATGCCTTTTCCTCTTTTCTTCCACATCCACATCTCACCTGCACAGGAAGGACCCATTCACTGGTTAGACATTCACTCTTCTCATTCATGGTAGTTCTCAGACCTGGGCTGCTGGGCTCTGAGCTCTGCCCTGGAGTGGATCATGCTGCAGCGCTTGGGGCCCTTGACACATCGGGCATGGCAGGTGCTGCCTGGTGGCAGTTAACAGTGTGTTCAGGAAACAGTCACTTCAGGTGATTAGAATCCCACAAGACACAGGGGATACAGTGATGCTCTGAGCAATAACCAGCCAGGACGGTCTTCCAGCTCCATGGATGAGGGGGTGAGGGTCTAACCAGTAAGTGGATCCTCCTTGTGCAGGTGAGATGGAGATGAGAAAGAAACGAGGAAAAGGCACTGGAACTTAAACTAATCTACTTGCCCTCTAACATCCCGCAGTGGGCATGCTCCTTTTTATTGAGGGCCCTACGTCCAAGAAAAATAAAAATGGGTGACCCCCAGATGGAGGTGGCTTCCATGTGCTCTGGTCACTGATAGATATAGAAGCTCAGTTGTCACTGTGCTTCTGTCACAGCTACGATGAACCTGAGAAGTTTAACAGCTCACCAAGGCCTAGGGATGGACAGCACTTCCAGCCTTCTCTCTACAATATTTTAGGAGGAGTTTATTAGACGAGGATCTCCAGGCAGACCACTCACCCTCTGTATGTTGAACCAAGAGCGTGTGAGACCAACTCTGAGACTCTAGGGCAATGGTTGTGACTCCCTTGAGGGGGTTGATGTCAAATAATCCTACATATCAGATACTTGCATTATAATTCATAACAGTATAAAAATTGCAGTTATAAAATAGCCACAAAGGGACTGCATGGCTGTGGGATATCACAATGTGAAGAACTGCATCAAAGGGTCGCAGCATTAGGAAGGTTGGGAAACGCTTGGCTAGAAGGCAGGTGTATCATAACTGCACCGCCCCTGTAGCATCCGAATTTGGAAGTCCCCCGGTGGAATCCTGCATGGCACAGTGGCTTGTGTGGGCTCTATGGCCCAGAAGGATCTCCAGATTTCACCAAACTGAGTCACAGCTGTATTCTTGTGGGGTGAGCAGCTACCCCCAAATATAGGACAGAACGTTTGCGGGTCAGAGCTAGGAGGGAAAGCTGGGCTTTGTTGTCTTCAGAAATACTGAGTGGGGAAAAATTCATCAGCAACCCAATCTGGTGAGTGCATATTGCTTAGTCTAACTTGCAAATCGCCAAAATGCTAAACTTTGCTTCGTTAGGTCAGCTTCAAACTGGAATTCATTACATGTGCTGTTCACATGAGATAGAGAGGGATAAAACATGAGTGCTTCGTCTACACTATTGAGATTCATTTCACCACACTCTTGTCTGGGCCTTTGATAAAGTAAGGAACCTTGCAATCCCTGTTTTGACAGAGTTGCACACATCTGTGGTGTTAACTTTCCCATCAGGGCTGACTGCTGGCAAGCCTCCACCCATTGCTACCAGGAGGATGGGAAGGCACAGACAGTTTGCCCACTCTTCACACTCACTACCACAGAAAGACAGCAGAGGTGAGAGCTCCAACACACAGAGAGAACAGTGTGGCGAGTGTGAACCCAAAAATCCCAGCTGCTGCTCCCGACCCCCACTGCCTGCTTGTCCCTGGCCTTAGCCCTGACTGCTGCTCAGCACTTCTGAGTGGTTTTGATTCCTAAAGTAAGACTTGTCTTGTTTCTGAGTCCTGACTATCTTTCCTTCTCTCTCCTTTTCATATTTCATGTATATTGCTGTTTGGGGAGCAGAGGGAATTGAACAATGCATGAGCTTCCTACGCCGACTTGACCAAAACCCAGGTCATGTGATCATGCTGCTAAGTGGACCGAGTGATTCCTGTGTCTAGAGATTAATCTTTATCGTGATGTGAGGGCAAAACTAAGCCATTTGAAACTCGCTTTCGTGTATTTGATGCTGAGATGAACAGCCCACAGCACTTTGGGGACACTGCTCCAAGCTCTGCTTGGAACAGACAGGACACGGTTACTGTTTGTTTACAGACCCCTGAGAACCTTCAGGACTTAAGTTCTGTTTCTGTAGTCATCTGGAAAGAGCACTCATGAGAGCTGTACTGTTTAGAATAATTATCCCTGTGCCTGGCTGCCTGGTTCACTTGCATGGGGAGAGGAGGAATGTTTGGCCGATGAATTACAAAATCTTTCATTTTGCAAGACACCGTCAGACAGGGACTCTGATGCATTTCTGAATGGTCCTATCCAACCGTGGCTTTAAATTTCTTTTCTGATAATTTTATCTCCCAAGGAGTGGGACGATTGAAGAGAATAGCCCACTGGGTAACAGAGAATTGATATAAAATGGCTGTGCCTAGAGGACTGGGAGAAGCCATCCTGTTCTGAGTGTGTGGTTGTTAAAGCCCAGGAATGCTATACTGATAAAGGAGATGTCAAAACTGCTCCTGGGGAAAGGCGGAAAGGCCTGCTCCCATACTGAGAGTGCTGAAGGAGGGAGGCATGGGGTGGGGAGGAGTGGGAGCATGCTGCTGAACAGTCATAGTAAGGCACAGTTTTATTGTGCATTATAAATTACTCTAAAGAGAAAAGGTAAAGAAGAACCAAGAAGCCTAGCTCTTTCTCCCGAGGTCAACTTTGAAGTGGAAGCAGACAGTATAGGAAATTTAGACCATTAAAGAATGTGGACCAAAGGCTTACAGTTTATTAACATATCGTAGCAGACGTGGAAGCAAGGTTCTCCCAGCACCTTGTAATAGTCTCTACCTATTACAGGGCCCTATTGGCTGGCATACCCTGCCCTTTACCCTGAACTCTCCAACCCAGGGGCTGGCCCTGCCCTTTCCCCAGATGTACTTCCCTATACAATCCAGCAATTTTGGCTACACTGGCCCTTTTTATCCCTTTACTCTTTTGGCCTCTTGATCTCTTCCCTTCTCCCCTCCATCCTCTCCCCACATGACCTGGCCCAGGGGCATGTTCACTCTGGACTCACCAAGATGTCTCTACCTCTGGCTATGCTCTCCCTCATATCTACAATAAACTGTCTCCTCCACCATATCTAGGACCAGCCATGTCCTCCTTTTTATTTCTTCTTTTCATCCACTGGGCTTTGAGCATTCTGGGTGAATGCTGAGGGAGTGGGGTCCTTTATAGGGAAAGCCTAAAAAATATACTAATACTTAGAAAGACCCTCTAAGTCCCTTCCTGAGCTGTTGATGAGATGCCTTGTGTGGGGAAAATTGGCTTGATTCACGCTATCTCCCGATTTCCACCAGAGGACAGTCTGTGGCAGGAAGGGGAGGTCTTCATGCTGATAGAAGTGTGCCTAAAACCCAGGAAATGAGGGTGATTGTCAGAGGCCCTTAGGCAAGCTGCAGGAACTTCCAGGGTCAGAAGCTGACATAAAGGCTCTGGAAGCAGATGTGTTCTATGATGCCTTTTCTTTATCTACCCAAGCATCCTGAATTTTTTGGACCACTTCCACTCCAGGCACATTCAGTTCTGAGCACGACCGTTGGAGGTCTTGCCCCTCTGCAGTGCAGGGGCAGGTGCTGGTACTGTGAAACCCACCCGTTCAGAGAAACACCCTTGTCTACTCCTCTTCTGAAAGAAGCCTGAGGTTTCTGGACCATGAATGGCTCACATGGTACTTTCAGTCAGCCAAAACTCTAGGGACTTTTTTCCTCCCAGGGCATTTTCTTTTCACTTACAGATAAAGATAGACATCGTTAGATAGATGTAGATAGACATCATCACTGATAGATGTAGGCTGGACATCTCATCTTGCCATGGTCGATGTAAATGCAGTCAAAAAGGAAAGGGCTATTTCTCATGCTCCCTCTGTGTGATCTGGGTTCCCACTGGGGCCTTGCCCATGTGGAACTGTATCGGGAGGTCACCGTAGGGGTCACATTCTGCAAGAGGCATTAGGGTGCTTGGCTGTGTGGACATCTGCAGCACAGAAGCCCATTGCTCAGAAAAGGAAGATGGCCTGGGTTGTGTGAAGGGCTGCAGGGCACCAGGCAGCTGGAACATGTGCAAGCCCCATTGTGATCCTTTGGCATCAAAGGGTCCCATGTCCTTGCTCAGTAGACCAAACAGGGATATTTGAATCTGTTATACGAGTCAGGCTAAGTAACTAGTAATGCACACAGTGAGGAGGAGTAGGTGGGGTCCAGAGCACATGGCAGGAACTGACAGCGGCTCACTGGCTCTGAACAGTGGGGACTCTGAGTGGGTCTTATTGTCTGTGGTGGTCTGAAAGACAGTGGCCCCATACACTTATGTATTTGAACACATTTTTCCCAGTGGGTGGTGCTGTTTGCTGAGGAGGTCCAGCCTTGGTGGAGGAAGGACATCACTGGGGGCGGGCTTTGAGGACTCATACCCTTGCTCAGCTTCCAGTTTTTTTCTCTCTTTGCGTCATGTTTGCAGTTGAGCAGATGAGCATTCACCCTCCTGCTCTGACTGCCATGCCTGCCTGCTGCCATTCTTTCTTTCTTTCTTTCTTTCTTTCTTTCTTTCTTTCTTTCTTTC
>NW_026590767.1:9498575-9570762 GCF_907164565.1 Psammomys obesus | reverse complement strand
TTCTTTCTTTCTTTCTTTCTTTCTTTCTTTCTTTCTTTCTTTCTTTCTTTCTTTCTTTCTTTCTTTCTTTCTTCCTTTCTTTCTTTTCCCCTTAACTTCAATTTTATTTTTATTCATTACAGTTTATTCACTTATTTTTTTAAAGATTTATTTATCATTTATACAACATTCTGCCTGTACACCAGATGGTGTAAGTTACCATGTGGTTGCTGGGAATTGAACTGAGGACTTTTGGAAGAACAGCGAGTGTTCTTAACCTCTGAGCCATCTCTCCATCCCCATGCTTTCTTGTCATGATGGGCTCCTGTCCCTTTAGGACTGCAAGCCCAAGTAACCTCTTTTTTTCTACAAATTGCCTTGGTCAGGGTATTTTCTAGCAATAGCTAAATAACTGATTCAATGTTCTTAGCCTCAGAGTCTCTATGCCATGAAGTGCTATTTTCACCTATGACTGCAAAGAACCTTTGCTGTGCCTGGCACTTATGCAGAAAGACCTCTCAAGCCACTGCACTAATGCATTCATTGCTATTCGTTCCATAGAGCACGGTTCACTACATAGTCTGCTTAGGACATTCTCTGTGTAGGATAGCCATGTGGGAGCCACACGCAAGGCTTTACTGTTTGAGGAAAGGGCCAAGTAGAAGAGTGGGTCATGACGAGACACAGGAATATAATGAGACTGTTGGACCCACCAGCAATATAAATAATGACGCAGAGGCTTATTAATACCTTAAAGCTTAGGCCTTTTGCTAGGCAGCCTCCCGACTACTCTAACCTTATCCGGGCTAATCCTGGCTCTATGTCCCGCCACATAGCCAGGTATACCGCTCTGCTTTACTTTGGTGCCTTCCCTTGTCTGATGGTGAATCTCCCTTGTCTGATTTCTTCTCCCAGAGTACCTCTCTCTCCCTGGAAGATCTGCTTTCCACTTTCTGTCTAGCTATTGGCCATCAGTTCTTTCTTACAACTACGAGGCAAGTGAGGAAGGATGAATATTTACAAAACATGAGACTGGTGATGGGCCATAGAAATAGCATTCAGCTCTCTGCAAATACAGAATTAACAATTAAATATACAAAGACACATCCTCACACAGTACACCCCAACATAGGAGCTGTGCACGTGCCTGGCAGAGAGCTTTCATTTTCCTGCCAGTCACCTTGAATCATCTGGGCACTCAGCACTCACTATGTATTAGGGAGGTAGAGACCAGGAGAGGGCAGGTGCTCAAGTTTGGAGAAGAGATCTCCATGCAGGAGTGCAATGTGCCCACGCAAATGCTGGCCAGTGAGAGAAGGATGGGGGTTCTCCAGAGGACAGGTCCTTAAACTCTATCTAAGGAGCCTCAGCTCAGAGCTATATTCATGGAGTGTAGAAGTGCAAGACCTTTAGAGTAACATCGCTGGATTAACAGACTGTGAATTACCCATAGTGCTAATGGAGGCATGATCTTCTCCCCGACATTGTAAGCAGAAACTTTACCCCTAGCCATCCATGTGGCAGTGCTGAACACATACAGAGATTATTCTTAAACTTGCTCCGACTTTCCCCTCCTCTGCAGCCAGTCAAGCCTGGCGAATGCCTGTCTTAAATATCTGTCCTGCAGCTCCAGGTTTCTCTTCCTTATTATCCCCATTATTTTCCCCTGCTTACTCCAAATTCTAGGTCAAGGCCTCCTTGACCTTTTCTCTGTTTGGGTTTCTTCAGGCCTATGTCTTTTACTTCTGACCTGTGCTCCAGCTTTCACAGTCCCAAGCACCACACCTCCTGGGCAGCTTAAGTAACAGCTGCCCACAAATACTTTCCTGTACATGTATGACACACATATACAGGTCACACATAGAAATTCACACACACACACACACACACACACACACACACACACACACACACTAAAACTGTCTGGAATTCCAAGAAATGCATTCATGTCATCAGTCTTGATAAGGTAAAAATTTTTAGAATATGGATTCTTCTCAAAGACTTGTGCTCACAGCTTCACAGCATAGACTTTGACTCCTCCCAGAATCCAGAACTCACTGCAGTAGTTTATAAGGTGTGGTTTTTATATTTCAAACTCTGACTAGGATTGATGAGTGCACCATGTACCTTAAATGAAAAATAATTAAAGAGATAATTGAACTGCTTTAAAATCTTCACCTGAATTTGAACTCAATCGTTTTTATTTCAAGAGGGAGGCAGACTCGACAGGGGACGAGACTTTCCTTTCATTCTTTGGTGAACTTCTGTTGCAGGCAATTACTTCGGTTCTTGTTGGTAATCTATTTCCTCTTAGTAACACATTAGTAATCAAAAGTTGAAGGCTTTCAATTTGCAGTTTCATTTGAAAGTTAGGTGCACCCGTTTTGTTCAAACTCAGCCTCTTTCTAAACTGCCACAATATGCCTGCTGCCAAAACCTGGCCATGCATTTAAGATTTAAAGGGAGATGGTCAGGCAAGGAAATAGGAAAAGGAGACAGAAAGTGACTTGGGCATCATGAATTCGCATGGAAGTTTTGCTGCTGTCCTGAGGGCTGAAGAATGACTGGGGACAGTGCATTTTGGAAGTGAATGCCTGCTTATGCAGTATTCACTTGGACAGATATATCTCTACAGCTCGGAGCCTCCTGCTTAATGTAGAGTGACTTGTGAAAGGAGCAGGAAGGAGGCTGAGGATGCTTGAAGACAGAGTGAAAAAGGAGGGCGACAAGAAACTGCCCGACCAGCTGGGGAGGAAGGAAGCACTTGGAAAGCCCATCCACCGTGGGAAGGCTGATCACGGAAGGCAGACACACGACTCCTTGGAGTAGGGATGTCTGCAGAGAAGAGCAATGCGTGTACTGGACAGTCTCACCCTTGCCCTGCCTCTCCCAAACACTAAAACAAAGAAGCTGAGAAGTGGTTCCTATACCTGTTGTCTCACAAGTGTGCTGTGAACTCTGTCTCTTGGCAACTATGAACTCTGTTTACCAGCCTGAAAGCATGCAAGATTTCAGGGTGAAAGAGACCCTTTCGTAGCCCTGAATTTACAGAAGGGTCAGCACTGCTCTGGAACCAGATTTAAAGTTGTATGTGAAAACAAGTGGCAGTTGTTAACACATTAACACACAGTAGGAAACTATCCAAAAGTGTACCGCAGCTCAGATCTCAGGCTGAGTCCACAGGTCAACAGCAGGGCTATTTGGCTCATGGCCAGGTGTTTTTGTTTCTGGTCATCCAAACTCTGCCAATGCCCCCTTGACCAGCTTATTATACTTTGTACTAGGTAGAGTCCACACAACCATGTCTGGCCTCCAGAGGCACTAGCTGAGAGTCAAGCCACAACATGTGGACATACTCTCTAATGTCAGCACAGACCTTTGCTGAGAAGGCAAAACTAGTGAGGTATTAGAGGAGACAATGGGGAGATACTCTGGCTCTGCTGGAGGGCCAGGGAAACTCCTCTTGGAAAGGCACACAAGCCCAAAGCACAGATAGTGAAATGTTAATGGGTGAAGAACATTGAAGACAGGAAAACATAAGGAAATACTCAACAGAAGAGCTGGGTGAGTGAAAGGCCAGCGAGGGGTCTGCAGAGGAGCCTGGACTCTGCTGTCATTGTCAAGTCCTCAGACTGACTTTGACATGTCCCTGACTCTGTTACTCTCCAATTCACACAATCTAGCTCAGCTGGGGTTCTCAGAAACCACAGTCTGCCTCCTGTTTGTTATGACTGTTACTTTGGCAGCTGTCCTTAGGGAATGAGGTGGGAAAGAGCAGAGCTGTGGTTGTTCCTCCCTGTTCCTATTGCTGATTCTTCTGCCATATCCTGAGGTGCCATGGCAACTGCCTCTAGGAGTCTGCTGTGGGTCAGGGAGGAGTCTGCATAGAGGAACCTTCTGGCATTGCCTGTGCCTGTGGTGTCCTGAAGACCTCATACATCTGAGCCATGCATGAAGGAGAATGCATGAATGCATGAATCCCAGGCGTATCTTGCAACCACTCACATCGCAATATTAACAAGAAGGCTGCCTGCAGAGGGGAAAGGCGTGAGGCAAGCTACAGGTGGATGGAGTCCAGGGCAGCTGAGCTCATGAATACTTAAAAATGCATGGGGATCTCTACACTACCCAAGGGTCCATTTCTGTAACACACTCAGGAGAAGTTAACCACTTGAGTCCCACCATGTCATCCTTTCTATTTGTCTGATAGCAACAACAACAACAGCAACAACAAAAAACCCACATTACTGACTATCATCTGAAGCACTGATATGGAGCAAATGCATGTGTCCCCAGGTTTACAGGCGGAAACCCCAAAACTTAAGTTGACTGTCAGGAGGGCAAAACCTTTGCAAAGCCACAAATTGGTGAGCGTGTGGGCTGGTGGGTGAAGTCAGCACCCTGGTAGAAGAGGCTCAGAGAAGATGAGCCCTGTGTCGTGTGAGGATCCTGGTAGAAACAGTGTCCAGACTTCCACCTCTGTATTATGTGAAGCCCAGGTCAGTTGTTTGAGTCCCCAGTTTGCAGTACAGTTGTTACAGAGGTGCCTGGTTCCCACCTCTCCCTCAGCCTCTCCCATGTAGCCCTCTCTGACCACCATCTCACCTTCTCAGCCTCTGCCTAGTTGGACCTACCCATCCAGCGGGTACAGGATCAACAGATCCTCCAGTGAGGAATCTCTTTGACCCTCTGCTAAACCTGCCCCCTCCACACAGTAGATTGGGATAGGGTCCAACCTTCTTCCAGCTGCCTGGTAACACATGGAGGCACACTAGCGTTAAGCCAGTGTCATCACATGACTTAATGTTTCACAATATCTTTCAAAGAGACATGTAAAGGAGACCGAGGCCCAGCCACCACCCAGAAGCTGAGAGCTCAGAAAAAGTGCTCTAACAGGTCTCTACCCATCTTGTCTTATCCAGCAGGATCAGGCCTTTCTTCTCTCACCTCTGAAAACACCGAGGCAGACAGGGCTCCAGAGAACAGTAAAGTTTTAGAGAAACTCCAGGCTCCGGCCATGCTTCCTAGGCACCTGCTGCCTGCCTCTGTTGGAGACAATGCCATCTTTTCATCTTGGAGTGTCCCTTCCATGGTTGATGTGCCTACTTCATCTCCCCATTTCCAGATTGCTCTTTTCCTGGAACATATGGAGTAATTCTATAGCCTGTGACCCTTTTCCCAAGGCAGCCAGTTTTGGGCCTGTGGTTGGCTGACTTTTTAACTAGGTGGCTTGGGAGCTGCTAAGCCTGGGTGTGTACCTGGGAAACCACCTTTCCTGACTATAGTGCAAAGTTGAGGTTTTTCTACCCTTGAGTCTCTATCTCCTTATCAGTGTGTGGGGCCAAGTCAGTACCCAGAATGCCCAGCGTCTGTGAGATGGAGGGCTGTGGAGCTTAATGAATGTGCCACTCACAGGCTAGACTAGGGACACTCATGCTCAGGGACACCTGGACTTGCGGGAGATAAAGGAGTAGCATATGAGTTGAATACCTGCCTGGACCTTGCTTACTTTGTGCCTGGCAAGTTCTTTGAACCGTGGGAGCTTCCAGGAGCTCTGGGGGGAAATTTGATATTTGAAATCAAAGGGAATCATGATGGAAATGCTGTGGCATGCATGGAGCAGCTCAGGATGACCCGGAGCTCTTGTCATCAGCTCCGACCCCAATCCTCAAATGAACCCTCTGTGTGCCCTTTTCATCTCAATGGTTCACAGAGCTCGACAAAGCTTACTGCTGAGGAACCAACTGAATCCATCCTTGAGGCCCTATTTACAGCCCTGATACTATCTTGAAAATTACTCAAGCTGGGCATGGCTGGACAAGAGGAGTGTGCTCTATTAGCACAGGAGACTGCTGCCTGCTTAGGGACAGGCCTGAGAGTACCAGAAGTAACAAAGGCAGGGCATATTTCACAGAGACACACTGAGCCCTGAAGTCCTTTGGGTACAGATAATGAGCTTTGCAGAGAAAATGAGGCTCTTTCCCCGTTCTCCATTATTTATTTATTTATTTATTTATTTATTTGTCCCCATGGTTCTGTTAACTGATATTATCCCTGAAATCACCAGAAGACTAGGGGAAGTGACCTGAACTCTACTCATCGCTTCTCAGTCTTCCAGGATTTTCCTTAAGTCTAGACCATACACTCATACTGTCCCACCCTTTATGAAGGACAGAAAGGAGGAGCCATTTAGATCATGGGGCTGAAATTTCCAATATGTTACTTTTGAATCCATACTAGGGGCGAATACCAAATTGCTCTCCCGCGTGTACTATTAAGTGAGTCATCACAACCGGGTCTACATTCGAGGGGCCTGCCAATAGGAGTCACAGGAGGAGGAGGGGCTCATGGGCCCTCTCTTATCCTGCAGAACTACTGGCTACTGATAGATTCTGGGAGAAGGGGAGTCACAGTCTTTAACTGTACCACTGCCGAGTCCACCAGACTGTGGTAGAAAGCTTCAAACCCAATGTCACTTAGATGGCCCTGGTTAAACTCAGTGGGTGACAAAAACAGAATGAACTGATATGAACATGACAAAGATTTTTTTGGGAAAACGGGGAAACAGGGGCAGTAGGGAAGTGGAGGCTGAGAGTGATCAGTATGCATGGGGTATTTGTGCAAAATTGTCAATGAACAAATCTAATTCACACATGCATACACTGAGAATCTATAACGAGTAGCTTGTATTAGTTAATAATGCTAAGACTTGTCCCGACCTCACGATTAATCAGAAAATATTGTCCTAAGTGGCAGATGGATAAACACAGCCTTCAAATACAGCTCTGAGATGCTCAAAGCCTGAGGGTATTTGCTACTTTTTTTTTTTTCTCAGTAATCACTTTTTTTCCCTGTCACTCAGTTCCTATTTTCTAAATCACTAAAAACGTACCGGATGTGACTTGGGAATTTTCAGAAAACTAATTGAAATGATGTTTAACACGATGACAACATTTTGGAAACATTGTAATGCTGGAACGCTATGGACAGAGACCCTCCTGCCCCCAGGTCTCCTGTGCTCCACCCTCTATTTTTAAATTGTTAATCAAAACTGCCCGGCTTATTGCTCATAGAGAGATGAAATAAATCTTTCTATCCCCCCAAAGCTGTTTAATTTATTCACTGTGCTTACTACTTCACTCCTGAAGGGAGATTATCCCTTTTAATTGGAAATCTTCTATTATTTGTGCCTGAAATGTTTGAAAGAACAAGTTAAGGCGCAACCACTATTAATAGCCCACTGCAAGGGAACATAATAAAGCTGAAGTTGCATGGAAGCTATTCATTGAGAGGCACATTAACCAGTCATTTTCATTAATCATGCCCCAAACATACGAGGGACAGCATGGGCCCCCCTCATATCTTACCAAGTGCTTTATAACTTCAGTTTCTCGCCTGCTTAAGCAATACTGCTGTTTCTTTATAGCCACTGCCTGCACGATTAAATGGCTATGTTTCTGTGGCAAGCCATGCACCATCCTGGAGAGGGGAGGGGTATCTAGAAGTTGGTCTAAGAAACCCAGCACTAGCCTGGGTTTCTGCAGTGGACTGTGAGGAACAGTCAGCTTGTGAAGGATGTAACTAGTCTATGAAAAGCTTTTGTGTCCAGTAGCCTGAGAATAACTGGATATCATCTGTAATTGATTGCAGGCATAAGGACCTTACTCAGTCTTCAGGGCACCAAGATTCCTATAGCAAAGATGCGAAGCCAAAAGATGCCTGAGAAAGGTAAACCAGCTCAGAGAAGCTGTGAGGTATCTGAACTGGTTCCATCCAGGGAGAAAGACTAATTTGGTGCCCCCAGATCAATGGAAAAGCCATCTGCAGAAGCTCCTGGTGAATGGAGAGGCTTTTGATCAAGGCTCTTGGCCCAGTGTCTTGCTGGTCCCATGAATTTTAGCTGTTATTCAGCTTCCACAGATGAAAATAACTACCTTCCTCCTCCCATGTTGCCCTCCCTCTTTTCCTCCCTCCGTGCTGCCCTCCCTCCCTTCCTTCCTGCTGATGTAATCCAAGATCTACGGTGGTTTTTATGGGGAGGAATCCTCTCTCACCCACGGACACACTTGGCCTGAAAATTGGCACTGAATTTCTGCTTTGGCTGGGAACCAAGTGGAATCCACCCAGTGTGTCCACATGAAGTCTTCTAGGTTGAGCTGAGACCAAATCCTTATCTGCAGGCTGAGGTGTGGGTGATTGCTCCCATGACAGTTCACACATCCTCAGGGCCTTGTGTTTGGAGGTGTACTGTTCTTGGACTCTTCTTGAACCTGAGCCACAGACTGAAGCAAGGTTGCCGTGTCTCAGCCGTGTTAGGGTCTTCCGTCCACAGAGAGTGTAACCTGTGCCTCTCCACTGAGGGTGACAACTTTCTAAGACAGCAGGACTGCCCATCACCCATGTTAGAACCCAGCAGAAGTACATCTGCCTAGAAGCAGAGAAGGTACCAATATATATATATTCAGCATCTGTCCCTGTAAACTACTTCCTCCAGTGAGGTCCCACTCCCTAACTCCCCCCACTTTCTAATTTCTCCCATCTCCCAATATGTTATTGGGAGAATGAACTCAATGATGAGCTCTGAGTCCTCAGAAACCAATCACTGTAGCAAAACCTCAGCCCCGAACACTGCTGCAATGGGAACCGGAACTTCTGCCCACAAGCCTCTGTGGGGATAGAGCACATGCAAATCTCAGCAATGATCCAAGGACAATGGGAGTTTTGTCCATTCATCTACGTCAGTGGTCCTCAACCTTCCTAATGCCATGATCCTTTAATACAGTTCCTCATGTTGTGGTGACCCCCAACCATAAAATTATTTCACTGCTACTTCATGACTGTAATTTTGCTACCGTTAGGAATCATAGTGTAAAATACCTGATATGCAAGATATCTGGCATGCGACTCTCAAAGGGATCTCTTTCACAGGTTGAGAACCACCGATCTAAGCGTTTAATTTCTTTCAGCAAAATCTTTTAGTTTTCGGGGCATACATTGCCTACCTTTTTGTTATCTTTGCCTTTGTGTTCTGCTCTTTTGGTGCTATTTGAAGGATTGTTCAGTTTGTTCACTCATCTTGGACAGAGACAAAGCTGATGTTTGAAATTTTAATCTTGTGCCCCACAGTTTAGCGAGACCCCTGTATTTTATTCTTGAGTTTCTCAGTGGATCTGTAGACTTGCCTGTGTACAAGGCCATGTTATCTGCAAATGTGCCTTTCTCCTTTCAGATATAGATGGCTATTATTTCTTTTTCTTTCCTAATTGCCCCGACTGGAACTGCCAGTGCTGTGGTGAGTAGAAGTAGCCAGAACAGAGAGAATAAGCTGGCTTTGTTACTAATCCCAGAAGGCGGCAGGCTTTTGTTATTAGACGCAGGACAGCTGGGAGCCTTGTCGGGGACTGAGAGAGTACTTCGGCATAGTTAACTGGAAGGTTCTTTTGTTGGGAGGCTGGCACAAGTTATGAATAAACGCTAAGACAGAGAAGCACTGACTTGTTTAGAACAGTAATCACTAGAACATTAGACAGGGCTGCAAATTTTCCTAAATTCAGAGGTTTGGGTTATGAAAATGGAGTGAGTTCCCTCACCAAGGAGGCAAAAATCTCAGAGCAAATTGGTGGCTGTCTCCTTTCTATAGAATCCAACTTTCTTGGCTGCTTTACTGAGATGTAATAGGCTCCTTTGCTGGGAGGCAGTGAGAGGGTTAGGTCTTGACAAGGATGCTTCTTGTAGACTTATTTCCATTCTGGTTGCCTCCATTCACTCATACACTCCTTTTCCTGATGAAGGAGAGACATCTGAAAAAAATGGCTGTAATTTATAAACCAGAGGAAATGACTACCACTGTCCAGCCAATGAGGTCATTTGGACTTTGAACACAGTAGGGGATCTGGACTTAGGAATACTGGTAGGATCCAGTTCCAAACTAAGTCTGTTCAGGATACACTGAGCACTATGCAAGAAGGGATGCATTATGATGGCCCACTGTGGATCTCTGTGTGGCAAATGATATGAGCTGCTGACAAGGAAGCTACTTCAGCTCCCATTCAGTCTACAACCCAGTAGCATGTCAGGAGGCTGGAGGACAAGCAAGGCCTTTGGAGACCTGGAAGCCTGCCTGCCTTCCTTCAGTCTGGGCTGCCCAAGTGCAGCAGGACATAGGCAAGCTCATGCTGTGAGCCTCCCTTGTTTTAGCTAGTTTAAAATTTCTGCTAGAAATAAAGTGGCAGGGAGTTGGCCCCTCACACTGGGTTCCAGAGTTCTTTGGCTTTTCTTCATGTAAGAGGAGGCTCTGTGAAGCTCACTAAAGCTCTGTTCAGCTGTGAAGAATTGGCATTGTCAGTATACACATGCAAAAATACACACACACACACACACACAGATACTTTACTAGGCATAAAAATGCACAGCCATCCACAAGCATGTATGCTCACAAACATTCACAGGCACAAACATTTGCATGAAAACATGCAGAGGCACTCATGCAAGCACACAGAAATACACATAACACACAAGAACACATGAACATACATATGTAAAACATGCATCCATATGCACAGGTACACAAAGCACCCTTCGTGAGAAGGTGCGCATGCACAGACAACTCATAATACACAAAAGCATACACGCATGAACACACATGCACACATCAACACGAATACAAAACCACACGTGCACATGCAAATGTTGTGGAATATTTTGCCACCATGACCCAGCAGGCTCTCACCATGGTACAAGCAATTTATTAAAAGGATAACAACTGCCACGTGCGGTGACTGAGTTGGACTGAACAGTTCATTGTCTGGTTACTTGGTGCCAGTTTTATGTCTCTGCAGCTTTTTAAGAGCGAGGGGGAGGGGCAACACCAGTGGCCAGAAGTGGGAAAGATGATAGTAAGAGATCTTGCAAAGTAGCACTGAGGGAAGCCATGATGTTAACAGCGGCAGGCAGCTACAAGGCAAATTTGAAATGACGCTACATGGCACTGGTTATGTTAAACACCACACACTCCGCGCATTGCGTTTTACACTTCATGCTAGTTCGTTAACAGCATGTACCTGTTTCCTTTATCTGCGGAAGATTTGGAAAAGAAATCAAAGTTCGTTTCTTGGCTTTGTTTTTTTGAATGCAGATGACGTCTATGTGATCTTTTAGGTCCTGTGGTTGGTTGTGAGAACCAGGCACGTGCGGTGTCTCCCTGTCGTACCAGCGCTCTAACCTGCCCAGCTGTTTTCTCTCCCGGATCATTATTTGAAAAACTGGTAGATAATTTATTTTACTTCAGAACAGTTTTTTGTCGAGATGTAGGTCAGCCTGGGAGAGTGACATTTATTAGAGATGTCAGAATGGGAAGGGCCGGAAGATATAGAGAGCGCTTGTGCAGAGGACCAGAGGATGGTCCTGAGGACACCTGCCACCTCGCAGCCCACCGTGGCTAGACCTTCGAACGCTTGTGCCATGTGTCTGCCCAGCACCAGCTAAACAGAATTAACAGCTGTGAGTAATCTCTCAGTACCTCCCTCTCTGAACATAATCTCAAGTTTTATAACTGCTCTACGCTAAAAGAAGTATTAAATATTTATGTATAATCTATATTAATCTTTATTTTATAAAGAAAGCATTTAGACATCTTCTTATTTGGGACTCTTTATTTATACTCATTTTTTGAAATTAATCTTGGAGGAAAAGAAGCAGGGTTCTTGGCTAATAGCTCTGACATGAAACATCTGTTTGCTTTTATAACAAGGTACACATATTATACGAGGCTGCAGGGTGTTAGCTATATTAAAATCGTTAATGCTGTGTTTTGCATTCTTATGAGGCTGTGTGTCTGTGTGTAGATGCATGTGAGTATGTGTGCATAGGCATGAATATGTACGCTAGAGAACAACTTTGAGGGTCATCCTCAGGAATGCCACCCACCTCCTTTGAGACATGTTCTTTTATAGGTCCTGGAGCTTCACCAGTTGGCATAGACTAACTAGCCAGGGAGACTCAGGGTCTTCTGTGTTTGCCTTTGCTATGCTGAGGTCACAAGAATGTACCATCATGCCTAGAAATTTAAATCTATTTGTTTGTGTGTGTATGTGTATACCTATGTGTGTCTGTCTGTGTGTATGACACAGCATGGCAAGTGCCCACAGAGGCCAGAATAGGGTGTTATATCTCCTGAAACTGGACTTATAGAAAGTTGTGAGCCACCTAACTTGGGTGTTAGGGAAAAAAGAACCCGGGTCTTTTACAAAATCAGCAAGTGCTCTTAATTACTGAGCCATCTCTCTTGCCCAGTGCCCTCGGTTCTATATTAGTTTTATATCTTGGGTCCTGTGTGCTGCCTTTTTATATGCAGTATTCATAGACATGAATACACACACATAACACACACACACACACACACACACACACACACACGCACGCATACACACTTATTTATGTGCATGAGCTCATTCCCTGGTGTAGGACCAGCCCTTGACCATCTTTCCCACCATTCCTCTCAGACACCAAAGTATGTGGGTGCTCAAGTTTCCTGTATAAAACAAACTAGAATTAACATATGACTCGTGCACATCCTTGCATGTGCTATAAATAATCTCTAGAGCACTTCTAGCACCTAGTGTGATGCTACTGTTACCTGAATAGCTCTTATACTGTATTCATTAGACAATAATCGGAACTAAATCACCTGTGTATGTTTGATGTAGATGGGAATTTTTGAAATATTTTGATCCATGGTTAGTTGACTCAGAACCTGCAGAGACTAGGGGCAGGCAGGCACGGTTGGGCGCTAACAGCATGAACTGACATAAAGCCAAGCAACATGAAAACAGACTTGACTGTGCCTCACTTAGATGCTTGTGCTTCAGCCTGAAATGAAGAGACTGTCTCTGTTATGACCTTGCTTGCTTCCTGAATGACATTGTCAGAGAAAAGGCATGAGCATTCCAGAGAGAAGACACTGGCTTTCCACTTTCCATGGTCTCCACCTGCATCAGTCATTTGAATTGACTAATATTTGTATATAAATAAGAAGCCAAGTTGATAAATCATATTTATTTAGTAAACTTTTTTTAGTGTTTTCTAAGTATGGGCATACTGCAGTGTGTTATAAGTTTTTTAACTGCATTACTGTAATTTATGAATATGGTGAAAATTATTGTTAGGCAAATTTGTCAAATTATTATAATTTTATGCTGCTCTCTTAATTCCATCTCAGTGTTACTGTTTCATAGCTTACTGACTTTAATTGATTGTTCATTGTGGTCATAAATTTGACAATACAGCATAAGAAATATCAATTTAATATTCAGATCCACCACAGCAATTGAAGTGTTCTGAGGTGTGCTCTCAGGACAAAGTTATCTCTCTACAGAGAAAGCATTTGGCCCTTTGTTATATCAAGGAAGGAATTAAAATATTTCAAAGAAGGAATCGTAAAACAGTGCAATCTAATTTACTGGACAGAAATAAAGACACATGCCCATATCTCTAATCCTATCATAAAAAGTGTGAGGCCACCCTGTCAAAGGCTGGACTACGCCTAGACGGTGCGGAATGCCCACCTGAAGAATCCAGCTGCTGTTATTCTAAGTGCTGCTGTTCGATGAGCAAGCTTGGCAGGCGCTTCCAACATTTACACACAGCCCAGTGCTTCAGTTCAGTCCATCCAGGTACCCACTGGGATGCTTGATCTCAACTGTCAACTTAACAAGACCTAGAACCACTTGGGAGACAAACCTCTGCATGTGCCCATGGTGAGCTACCTTGTTGAGGTTGAACGAGGTAGGAAAACCTGCCCAGGGTGGAGGCACCCTTCCATTTGTTGAGATACTGGACTGGATCAAAAGGAGAAAGTGAGCTGAGTAGAAACATTTATTGTCCCCTTCTCCTGACTATGGGTACAATGTGACCAGCTGTTTCAAGCCCTTGCTGACTTTGTTTCCCCAATAAGGTGGGTTGCATCTTGATCTGTGAACCTAGATAAACCCTTTCTTTCTTAAGTTCCCTTAGTCATCAGGGCATTCTGTCACAATAGGAAACAAAGTCATTCATCATTTCCTCCACCAATCTAATCACCCATCTGTGCAGCCACCCATTCATAAATCTGCCCATTTATCTATCCATCTATCCATCCTCCATATTTCATCTTTTATCTATCATCCATTCATCCATTTATCCATCCATCCATCCATCCATCCATCCATCCATCCATCCATCCATCCATCCATGTAGTCATTTATCCATCTACTTATCTATACATAACCATCCATTCCTCCCACCCATTTTATTCATCCATCTTTCAACCACCTAGAAATCCATTTATCTACTTGTCTGATATTCAGTCCATCTATCCATTTATCTGTCCACCTGTATGCTCAACCACCCATCTATCGACTTAGCTATCCATCCATTCATCCACATCTATCCATCCTCTAACTACCTAGCCATTCACTCGTCTGTCACACCTACCATCCATCTATACTTTATCTGCCTAACCATCCATCCATCTGCCAGTCTTACATCCATCCACCCATCTGTTTTTCTATCTATTCATTCTTTACATCAGTCCATTCATCTGTTTGCACATGCATATGTTCATCCATCTACATTCATCCAACCATCCACTTCAAATTATTAACTCAGCAGTAACGAATGCCAGGCTCTGGACTGCACATCACCGAGGCCATCTTTCGGGCAGAGGGAGATCCATGAAGGCCTCATATTTCATGACTGGCTGCAGCATGGGCATGTGTCCATCTTTTTAAACAGCTGTGCCATCTCTTGTGTCCCAAGAACTTACCTGTAGAGATGACATTATGGGCAACACGTGCTGTGATTCTTGCATTCATCCAAGGGAAGTCCATCAGGGATCCAGGAGAAAGAAGAATCAGAATATCCATTCCCTTCACCCCTTCTGCAAAGTTCCCCCAACTCTGCCTAAAAAGAATCAGGCTACAAGTTACCATTTTCCTGTATTGAATTTACTGTACTGTAACCTACCTGATCGGGGATAGGTTGTTCCCACTCTCTTCTACGATGAGTGTGCAGAAGATAAAGTGCAAGTGTGATGGCATTTCCCAGGCACTACCCACCACACCTGGCCCTTATGGGCATTTCTTTTTTTAATTTTTCTTTTTATTAATTACAATTTATTCAATTTGTATCCCCCCTGTATCTCCCTTCCTCCTCCCCTTCCAATCCCACCCTCCCTCCCCGTTCTCCACTCATGCCCCTCCCCCAGTCCACCGTTAGGGGAGGTCTTCCTCCCCTTCCTTCTGATCCTAGTCTATCAGGTCTCCTCAGGACTGGCTGCATTGTCTTCCTCTGTGTCCTGGTAAGGCTGCTCCCCCTCAGGGGGAGGTGATTCACAAGGAGAGCATCAGAACCAAAAAATCTGGGCCCAGTGGTCTTTTCTGAGACTGATACTCCAACCAAGGACCATTCATGGAGATAACCTAGAACCCTACACAGATGTAGCCCATGGCAGTTCAGTGTCCAAGTGGGTTCCATAGCAATGGGAACAGGGATTGTCTCTGACATGAACTGATTGGCCTGCTCTTTGATCACCTCCCCCTTATGGGCATTTCTAAAGAAGTAGAAGAGTCACAATAGAAATGTTATCTAGTCACTACGTTCCTTTGGTTATATTTCCTTTTCTGAAGGCTAGTCTGCTCTATTTCTCCATTTTCTTTAGAAGTGCACACTTGTTTAGGAAGTGCTGGGCACTGAGCATGGAGCTGTACTCATGGCAGCCAGGCACACCATCACTGAGCCGAACCCTGAGCCCTAGAGCTGCTGACTTTTTAGCTGAGGCTCAAACCCAGGGCCTGGCACATACTAGGCAAACACTACCAGTGAACTATGTGTGTGCATTCAGTTGACTGCCTATATCACATCATGATCAAAAGCTTGGGGGAAGGAAACAACAACACTTTCTTTGAGGATGAACTTTGTTCCACTGCCCAAATGTCCATTAACTTCTCTGGGGAGATTACAATAATTTGCTTGTTTGTTTATTTTTATAGAGCTGGGGAAACAATCCAGTGTCTTGTCCAGACTAGGCAAACAATCTGTCTCAGCTAAGACTTTTTTTTTTTTTTTTTTTTTTTTTTTTAGTTATCAGCTTCATATTGCCTAGAGTCACTTCAGATAGGAGTTTTAGAGGAATTTCCCAGATCAGATAAGCCTGTGAGGATGTCAATGAGGAATTGATTTGATTGATAATTGATATAGGAGAGCCCAAACCATCATTCTTTAGGAAGATGGTTCTGGGCTATGTAAAAAAGCGAGCTAAGCATGAGTCTGTGGGTGAGACAGAAAACAGCATTGCTCCTGCTTGAATTCTGCCCTGATTTCCACCAATGATGGACTATGACCTGGAAGTGTAAGCCAAATAAACTACTTCCTCCCCTGAGCTGTTTTCGATCTTTTTACCACAGCAACAGAATGAGACTAGGACAACCTCATTTTAAAAACAGATTTTAGGCCCTGGTTCAGCAGGTAAGGGACTTGCTCTTACAGAGGACCCGAGTTTGTTTCCTATTAATCACCCAGGTCAGGCAGCTTACAACCTCCTGTAGCACCAGGTCCAAGGTACCTAATGTCTTCTTTTGCTCTCCATAAGGATACCTGAAGATACACACACACACACACACACACACACACACACACACACACAAGAACATAAATGTGACTTTTTAAAAATAATTTTTGTAAGGAAATCCTTTATTTTTATCATATTTTTGTTATTTAAATCAATTTTTTAGATTTACTTTTTATTTTTATTTGTGTGAATGTCTGTGTATCTGTATGAGTGTTTGACACGTGTGTTCAGACGCCTGAGGAGGCCAGAAGAGGAGGGCACTGGACCTCTTGGAGCTGGAGATATGAGTTGTAGTTGTGAGCTGCCTCGTGGGAGAGTTGAGAACCAACCCTAGTCTCCTCTGCATCACACATATGTGCTCCCTAAGCCTTCTCTTCAGCCTCAATTATTATAGACTATATATTTGAGAGAGGGTCACTCTGAGTTGCCCAGGCTGGCCTTGAACATAATGATTCTACTGCCTCAGCTGCCTGAGTAGCTGGATGGAAGGCTGATGCTACCCAGCCCAGCTAGAATGTGTTTAGATCAGTTTACCTATATCTTTGTAACTGAATGGACCTTCAAAAGCTGGATTTGAGAAGAGTTAGGCAGTGTGCTCTCCTTTATATTGATCGAATATGCCATGAAAATCAGATGGTGCAGATGGTGTGTGTATATATATATATTTATATTTATAAAGGGGCCTTATCAATGACCATATACTTTCAAGTCAAGCCTCATTTCTGGGTACCTTTTCATCATTATAGGTATAGGTAATCAAAGCATAACAAAATGAACCCTTCTCCAAATGCTTCATAGCTGAAAGCTGAGGGCAGTGTCCTGGGTTTTCAACGGACCAGTCTCAACTTAAGGTTGGCTCAGCCCGAGATTTGCAGACAGACAGGCTTTGAACAACATCAGCCTTTCTTGCCCTTCTAAAACACCAAAAAACCCCAGTCTGCCCCAGCTACTCCCGTCAGTCTGGCTCGGCTCCACCCAGTTAAATTAAGTCAGTTGGAAAACTCTGCTGGACTCACGGTGGTGGGGGCATGCACAAGCTACGGTGACAGCAAAAATGAACCTTCGTAGTGCAGGGGCCCAGAGGCCTGCAGCTCCTCGCATGATTGTTTAACTTCGGTGAAGGCGGCACGGTGGCCACTCCAGATCACAGGGCCAGACAGTGAAGTGGGCTTGCTCTTGGTGGTCACTCGTTTTGTCTCTTGGCTGGATGAATTCCTGAGTCTAGAGATGAGAGGTGGGTCACACCATTTGAGCGAGAGAACACAGAGCATCAATAAGTAGGATCCTGCTGCTTGTTTCAGAGCCTGTCACTGCCTGGAGAGTGCCTGGTGATGAATCTTTAGACCCATCTATCAGGCCATTAGTGGAGGGAAGTAGCTCATTGCTACACAAGGACCTGCATCAATCAGGCAGTGGCTGGCCCTCAGACACTTGAGGCTGTCCTTGTTCCCTTTAAATGATGCAAATCAAATACAAAAGCCAGCTCATTACTATGTGAAATTTGAGAAATATGCAAATGAACACACTCCCAAACAAGGAAAATGATGGAACCATTCTCATCATCCCAATTTAAAGGAAATAACACCCTCCCATAAGCTGTGACATTTCCATGGTGGCATTTGAGCAGGGCCACCAGCTCTTCTCTGTGGGCCATTCATGCCACAAGCTCTGCTTTATGGCCTGGAAGCTAAATGGAAGCAATGGAACAGTCTTGGTAGTGCAGGAAAGGAAGGCTCATTGTGGGTGAGGTTTATAGGGACAGAGAAAAGTGCAGAAGTCAGGAGGCTGAAATATGTCTTCTGCCACTTTGCTGTGTCATCTAAGATGACCGTACCCAGAACTGTATTCTTTTGTTCGAAGTGCATTGGTTCGTCCCCACCCTCTCATTCTATCAGACGTTGGCACCTAGTTCGGTAGCTGGGTTCAGTCTCAGAAGGCAGGGGCTCCTTCTGGCCCTGACCTGGAGCAGAAAACACTGCTCACCTGGAATGACTCCCCGCCACAGACTTAAAGGAGTCACCTGCTTTGTGAGGTCACATTTGGTGGGAAGCAGTCTGTGGCCAAGTAGTGAGATCTTGTTTGAGCTCAGGTTTGAATCTCAGGCTCGTGAGGAGGTCTTCTTTCGACTCCCCAGAATCCTGGGACTGGTTAGAGTTGCCCCTAGAGATAGCCAGGTTCCCCTTGGTTCTCCCTCCCATGGCTGAGGACTCAACAGGGACTTCCTGAGCATCCATGATCTTCTATGATTCTGCAGTAGAGCGTCCATCCACATCTCACCCAGCCTGCAGCGACTCTGGGCTAGGAGACAGGGGATTCTCCTGGCCATGCTCGTAGATCACTGCTCGCTCACTTCCCAGGGAAGTCTGTGGCAGAAGCCAACCTGGAAAAGGGATTGGGAACTACCAAGAGAGTTGACAAGGAAGTGGAATTCTGAGAGCTTCCTCCCAGCCATTTGTTTCGAGGTTGGCAGAGGGAATGTCAGAAACACAGATGGTGAGGTGCAATCACTAGTACTGATTCTCTATTTAGCAGCTTCGGTGTCCAGTCAGTGGGTCTATGGTCGTTGGCAGACACAGAAGGTGTGGCTGAACCAGCACAAACCTGTAGCCTGAAAAGTTTTGAACTTATCTGCAAGGGCAGCACTTATTCTGATAAAAGAGCAATTTATCCTAATTGGTGTCATTTAACCATCATTTCGTTATTGGCAAAATATATCTTTTTAGTAAATGTTCAGAAATAGTCTTCCCAGCAATTTTAACTGTCACAGATGACAGAAACTGCACTTATCAAACAAGAATGGCTGCAGCCCCACCCCTACCCCCTGTCCTGAAAGCGTGCCATGGCTGTCTTTCTGATTAAGCTGGGATCACACTGGAGCGCAGGGCATTTTTCGTGGCAAAGGGGGTGGGCTTCGTTAATTTGTGTAGTTATCGGATTGTAATTGTACTTGAAAGATACCATCTTTTTTCCCTCTGCGCCAAAGCCATTTGGAGGCCTGCGCGAACACAGTGTGTGACAGACAGGCAGTGTCTAAGTGCAGCACAAGACTCCAGATTTATTTAGGTCACAGTATGGTTAATAATTAATGCAGCTGGGCTGCTGATCTGAAAAGTTCTGAAGGGCTTGTTCACTTTGCTTCAGACACTTGATATTTCAGGCTGTCTTCAGGATTCCGAATCGCTAATGAGCTCCCCTTTGCAAGGCGTTAATCATGTTGGCTTGGAAAAGGCAGCGGGGAAGAAGAAGACCATATTAAAAACAAAAACACACGTGCACACATAATAAGAACTCCACGTGCCCTCAGTGTAAACATGCCTGTTAACACACGATCTTGACTGGGGAAGCCTGGGGGAGGGCTTGTCACTGATAATGTTCTGTACACAGGCTTAATGGTGTATTTACAATACTGAAAGGAAGCTGACATTCAGTAGAAAGATTCAGAACTTGGCGTAAGCAGATCCATCTCGGCCATCAGAGGTCTATGACCTTGGGCAGATAGTAAAATGCGTATCTGTGCAGGAGCCAGCAGGGCATACCTGTCTAATCAGCCTGCCACTCAGGAGGCAAAGCAGGAGTACCAGGAGTTCAGGTCATTTTGGGCAATATAGCAAGTTCCAGGACAACCTGGGCTACGTGAACCCCTGCCTTGTCCAAGGTTGCTTTTTTGTATTGCTGTGCTAAACACCTTAACTAAAGGCAGCTTGGGGAGGAAAGGATTTATTTGGCTTCCATCTCCTGATCACAGTCCATTACTGAGGAAAGTCAGGGCAGAAACTCAAGCAGGTGCAGAGGCAGGTGCCATGGAGGAAGGCTGTCTATTGCTTTGATCCTCATGATTTGCTTAGCCTGCTTCTTATACAAGCCTACAAGCCGGGACTATCTGCCCAGGGGTGACACTATGCACAGTGGGTGGGCCCTCTCCTATCAGCCAGCAATGATAAAAATGTCTCACAGACTTGTCTGCGGGCCAATCTGATGGAGGTAATCTTCAACTGAGGGTTTGCCTTCCCAGGTAACTCTAGTTTGCATCAAGTTGACAAAAACTAACAAGCGTATTGTTTCTGAAGTTTAACATACAAACAGTAAGAACAAAAATACAGCTTGCACAAATATTCCTCTGATGCCATTTTCTCTTTCATGTGGGGCACACTCATTCTGTGCTTACTGTACCTAACAGGACCAGTGCCTATTTGTGTGCCGTTTTGAGTGCACTAATAATAAACTCAATAAATAATAATGTCTCTATGTCACATTAAGGATAGAAATCATAACCCATCTTCCCCTTGATATCATTTGACAAAGAATCAGCCCGAATTTGAACCTTCTTTTTTACTCTCCCTGTGTCTTCCATTGTCCCCTGTGTATCCACTTATGAGTCTGGATCTGTGCCTTCAGAATTTTTCTTGTGAATTTGACCTTTGTCTATGTATCTCTATGCCTGTCCCTAGCAAAGGGCTTTGCTCTCTCTTTCATTGGACATCATAGAAAGCATTGTGTTAGGGAAGGAAAGAGGGGTGCTTTTTAGAAATCGTTAACAGGGCTTTACAAACAACCAAGTCACTGACTCCAGCTTACCCCGACTGACCCAGATAACAATCGATATTATAAACATTACTATTTATCAAGCATCATATGCTGTGCTCAACATTTACAAATATTCATTTTATAAGATTGCCTTCAGCATGTATATTTTTTGTCCTCAGCAAATGAGTATCATAATACACATACAAATATAGAAGTATTACTCTTGGGTCAGAGACATGGGAGAGAACACAATTTAATATTACAGCTGTGTGTTAGCTTAGGTTGTAAAAGTTGATTATGTGGGAGATCTGTGGCAAATAAGGTTGGTTGTCACATTGTTATTTTAAGGCAAGTTAAACAAACAGGCTAAGTACACAGTAGGATAGCAGCCTTAAGTTTCAAGCGACGTCAAGGTCTATGACCTGTGATGTCAGCCAAAGCTCCAATCTCTAAAACTGTTGGAGATAATTTTCATCTTAATTCATTGCCACACGATCATCTTGGTCCCTTTGTGCTGAGTCTATACCATGGGCTAAGTAGCTTCCCCAAGGCATTTGCTGTCCCACCAACCCAAAGGGTAGAGTGAAGTCAAGGTTGTCAGCTAAGGAATCTTTCCTAATTGTATCTTCCTCCACAGTCTTCTTGGCTGTGGGCACTCCAGTGACCGTTACAACCCATTATCGCTTAGGAGGACTATAGTCCCACTGTAGATACCCTACCTCAAAAAAAAACTCGACTCAGGCACATCAGCTGCCAAACAAGCATGGGCAGGTTAGGGTGTCAGTGTGAACTTTTGCCAAACAGTATAAGCATTCGGATGACAGATACTATCCTCTTTACAGAGGAGAAAATGGAGGTGTTGAGGTTGTGCGGCTGGAGTGAGGTCATGTGACCTCATTACTGCCTCTACACTTGCATTTTCTTCTCAGGCCAAGGGCAAAGGGCATGTGGGCAGAGCCAGCTGCATCTGCACCATGGCCAATGAGGACCCACTCCTCAGACTCACATAAGAGAAGCAACAGTAAAGGCCACAGCTCTAAGGAGACCTGTTGGAAACACCACTGACCGAATGGTGCCTGCTGTGGGACTGTTGTCTCCAGTAGCACTACAGCCTCAGTCTGAGGTCATGAGGAGGGCACTCAGTCGTGTGTTTTCAATGGTTTTCATTATTAATGGGAACTTCCACACATTTGCATCAGGCACTAAGGGAACACCAAAAGTGCATTTTGCAGGTCTCGGAGGCTGATGTTCTCAGGAGAAGGCACAGGTCTAAAGTGGAGGATGATGGCATCCTGGCTGCCAGAGGGACCATGAGGTGCTCAATTCCAGCATGGGGTGCCCTTCGCTGCAGCCATCATCCTTCATTGCAGTAGTTATTCCATCTGATGAAATGACAGGCTTTGATGCCACCCGGTGAAGCTGAAGGCAGATGGTAGACATTAGGGGGCATGACTGCCTGGCTAGCCCACCACTCGATCACTCCAGGGACTTTGAAGATGGTAGTTACTGACCTAAGGGTCAGTTTCAGCTTCCTTTCAACCTGTGCTGCAGGACAGACAAATGCACTGACCCCGTGCTTATGGGATACAGTGACCCTCTGGAGATGGGGACAGAGACAAATAATATCCTTAGTCTCTTCATCTTTCCATTAGCCTAGAAAAGACACCTATCATTAGCCTTTGAGCAGCTTTAGAACAGCCCATGAGAGACAAATTAGGGTCCCTGCATTTTAGACCAATTTGGAGTACTAGGGTCCTTTGGTGGGTGGGAATTGGTGTACCATCTTCAACAGGACTCTTCTGTGGAATCTTCAGACTAACTTCTTCCACGCATGGGCACAAAGGTAGTGTGTGGGAGAGAAGCCAGGAGAACAAAAGGAAAGGAGCTGTGTTCACAGGACAAAATGTGCCCTGCAGCTGAAGAAAAGCTGAGGCTGAAAGCTAAGACCCTGCAGGGCTCCCGAACGGAATCCTGTAGCTCCTGTGATGCCACCATGTGCCATAATGGTGAACTGGACATGCACCTGGATCTCTGGACTGCACTCCATATGCCATGTAGTGAGATCTAAGTGACACAGATATCATTTCATTGTCTCAAAGTGATCCATAATTCCAAGTGAGAGGACAGCCATTGGGAGGGTAATTGGCATGTTGAAGGAGCTCTCTGGTGTCAGATGCTTGGCCAGCGTGCTTTCATGTGGCTTCAATGTCACTCAGTATATACTTAGAAGCAATTAATCAGCAACTAATCTCTGCACACCACGCCACATGCAGAGGTAATTATCTGTTTAAGTTCTCCAGCTGGCCACCGCAGATGCCACCGACGGAGTCTCAGCACAGACAGGCTTTACTGAGGGTGGGGACCAGAACAGCAACAACAGGATTGTGGGAGAGGGCTTGGAGCTCCTTCCATGTGCATCAAACATTGGTAAGGCTGGGGTGTCCAGCAGCACCCAGGGCTGTATTGAGGACCTGTCTGCCTGGCCATCCCATAGCAGAAGAGAACACAATTAATTTAATGAAATCCTGAAGACATTCAGCATCCTCCAGTCCTCATCCACCTTATATACTTCACCTTTCTTCTTCCCATAGACTGTCCTTGTGCCCAAGAGGCCCACCTGCCCCTGCTGGCCTCTAGTGTTGAATAGAATTCTGGGTAGCTCAGCTTGGCCCAAGGTGCATCATTTTGGAACCAAAGTCTCCTAGGGCACTACTAACCTTCGCATGGTAGTGGCCTCTTAGTCACCAGGCCCAGGAGCCAGGAACTCTCTTGGTCCCATTGGGTATCTTTATTATCCTATAATTTCCAAGATGCTCCTTTTTAATTCCTTCTGGAGAAAACACAGCATGTAGGTTCTAGTCCTTCTGTCCAAAGCAGAACATAGGCTGTGTGAAAGGTAGGGTGTGCTTGTGATTGACTGGGGATAGGGACCTTTAAACGTCACTAGCTGTGGCTTGGATATGTTGGGAGCTTTCCCACAGTAGTGTGACAGGCTGTGGACCTTTAAAAGGTGAGCCTTATGGACATTACCCCTATGTCACTGTGGACACTGCCATCTTTCTGGGTAATCTTGAGACATGTTAGGAACACACCAAAGAGACAAATGGCAGATAAACTCTGTGGTCCTTACCAGGTAACCATTGCAAGCATGCTTTCAGCAGCTTTGTCATAAGACATGAGGCTGGACCACAAGGCCACAGTGCTGTAGAGTAGGAAACTCATAACTAAACTCAGCTCTAGCTGGTGAGGATCAAGAAAGCTGCTATGATAATGATAAGGATGAGGGGAAAAGATTTTGATGGAAAGTCTCACCCCATGAAGTTTCCAATAAATCCCCAGAGTCAACTATTGTGTCAGACAACCAATTAGCCCAGTTTTGGCTTACAAGCATCTTAAAAGTCACTCTTTATAAGTTTAACACTAGTCTGCTGGTGGTAACACCTTTCATGTGGGGGGGTGGTGGCAACTGTTGTCTAGGTTACAATGCAAAACCCTAAAGGTAATTTTGTTAAAATAGAGACTCCTGGAGCCTATAGGATTTTATGGGTAACTAACACAGAAAAGAAGGCAGGGAATCTGTCTCCATGTTCTTTCAATCCCCTGCTGCCTTGGCCTGAATCAGACTCAGCTCCACTTGGGAGCTAAGTGGCCTGTTGCTGGGTTTCTTTTACCCCACTCTCTGCTTCCTCAGCAGTTCAGACAGTACAGTGCTATATCCTCATCATAAGGCCCAGATCAAATCACCCAGCTAGATGTTCATGAAAAGATTTTGAGTTACTCAGAAGCTCCTGAGAAAAGAGTCTGTGGCCCCCTAGGCCAGCAGGTCAAGTGTGGGATTTGTTCAAAAGCATCTCTCTTGGATAGGTGTCTGTGTCTAGCAGGGGTGTCCAGAGTAGCTGGCAAATAAAAGTCCTGCCACTTTTGTTATATGAGCTGCCCACCTCATTGATGGTCACTGCTCCTTCTTGCTTGACAGTGTTCTAGTACAGCAGCCTTCCTCATGTCAGGAAGAGTTATTGCTCTCAGTTATGCGGTGTTCACGCCACAAGCCCCATCGTATGTGATCCTGCCAACTGACTCCTCACATACACAAGGGGCCATGGCCCTGTGAATGTTAGTGTGGCATGAGACTCTCATATGTGCAGAGTCCTGGAGCCCACTTGTTGGAATAATGTTCTTTTGGAATGTATACAATTTGCACTTGTTCATTCAAATGCCAGTTTCTCTACCCCAACTTAATCTGGTTTCAATCCAGACATTGCATTGTGATGCTTATTCTAAGCATCACCTGTCTCAAATTTGTGTAAACATGCCACCATTTGTTCTCTGTAATTGTCAATTAAACAACCAGCTAGTGTTGTGCAATGGTGAGAATAGGTGAGACATCCTGGAAGGGAGGAGAAAGAAGCAGGTGGGAGGAGTAGTAGGGCAGAGATGGGCAGGAGAGGACTTTGAACCATGAGAAGAGATGAACCAGACCTAAGATATGACTAAAAGTAAGTATAAGGGTGAATTCTGAATGGTAGGAAACTATACGGGTTTGAAGGTTTAGGATGGAGTAACTATTGCCCAGCATTGTGCTCTAGGTTAATTAAATAAATCCCAGTCTCTGTGTGGTCATTTGAGTATACAGCTGGTTTAGGAATAATCGCTGCTTAACTAAAAGATAAATCAACAGTAAGTATGAATCACCCACAACACCCACTTGAGGCAATGAGCAGTGTAACCCTTTCTCACCATCACTGGTGAGACCCTGGTATTCCTGAGCTCAGCCAGATGGTGGAAGACCTATGGCCAGAGCAGCTTTTCTGAGTACAAGGCTCACTGGGGCCTCACTGGAGCCTCGTGGGCTGGTTTGTTGCTGCTGGAACCTCAGTATCTGCCTTTGTTCCCAAGGTTTTTTTAAAAGGGGGAGTGAGGTGGGCAGGGCTGGTGAAGCCACTAGGGATTAAAAAAAAATGTTCCTCTGATAATGGTCTTAGACTGGGATTTCCTAGCCCTATACTTTGTCCAGGAGGCCAGTGCCTAATCTTTCCTGCCTGTAGAGCTTCATCCTGAGTCTCAGCTGCTTCATTGCTCTATGCTTATCTGACCGACATAGAAGAGTCCCATGACTTTGCTGGAAACCTGAAGTAATAGCCCTTGTGGAGCAGATACCCTGAGCCTGTCATCTCTGAAGGGTGTGGTCTTCTATTTTCTCCATGGTGTAGCTTGAACCTGAGTATTCTGTCTCCCCGAAGTTGCATAACAGACCCCTGACTCTGCCGCGCAAAGCGTTATCTCCTTCCTGCAGTTCAGCTGCTGTGGCTGATATGAATCAATAGGGGGCTCCTGCTGGCTGACTGCAGGCTAGTGGCAGCCAGTCTCTCTTAGCTGTTTCAGCATCTGTCTCTTCATAGTGTGGTGGGTGGACTCCTCGGGGTCCTTCTCTCTGGTGTCACAAGGTAGGGAGCAGGCCTTTTCAAGCCTCCTTGGTCCTGAGTCAGTGCCTCTTCTATGGGCTTTATTGATTGGCATCTCACCAAAGATCTGAGGGAGGGAATGGGTTCTCTCTTCCCAGTAGGGCCAGAAGATCAGATGCACTGTTTTGGAGCCTCCTCTTCCTGCTCTCTCTCTTCCCTGGCCCAAGCCTGATGCAGCCCCCTCCTGCTCTGCATCATCTAGACCCTTTAGGCTGAGTGCTTGTTCTCAGTCTGAGCCAGGCAGATCAAGGTTTGGGAGGTGCTCCTCCACCTACCCCCCCACACACACACATACAAGCAAACACTGAATACCTTTGGGCAAATTCCGTTGTCTCCCTGAGCTACTGTAGATGTACAGTTGTCTATTTCCTGTGGTTATCTGCATGGTAGATGGTCATAATACATATGTGTGTGATACTACAGACAATGATACTACAGGAAGTGTTTGTAATGGGATAGAGGACATGCCTGGATTGGGTCACAGGGCTTTTCTGGCAAATGTACTATTCTCTTTGGCAATTGGGGTATCTTAGCTTTGTCAGAGATTTTAAGCACACCCTCTGTCCATGGGCCTATGACTGTTCTTCCTACCTAAGCCTCCCCAGGCCTCTAGCCATTGGCTGGAGCAAGGCAGACACTGTACTTCTATGGGGAGGGGACAGGGCTGATGCCCATCAGCTATTATGCATGGAGGGTGTGTTCACCTGACCTGTGTGTCAGGTCCACCAGAGGGAATACAACTGTGCTTATTTTACTGGAGCAAATCCAAATCTCTGTCTTTAACTCATCTCCCAAGACAAAGAGACAGATGTTTATGGGAGAAAGATGGTGAACACGTCATTCCTTTCTCTTCCCTCCATCTCACATAGCTCCAGTGTCCCAATTATAGATGGCAGAGGATAGGACAGAGGGTTGTAATCTCTGGCAGATGCTGAAGGTGTCCCAGGAAACCCACTCTCCTTTTTGAGATTAGATTTTTTTTTGTCTTTGTCATATTCATGCCCAATATGCAAAGCCAGGAAGTAATGAGGGTGAAGCCTGGAGGTGCAGAGGGGGTGAAGCCACAACTCTTAGTAGGTCCTGTTGCTTTCTTTCTTCTGTACCCTTAGCGAGGCATGCAAACTCTCAGGCTTATTTTTTTTTAATTTGTTTGCATGTGAAATGGTGCTAAATACATCAAACCATAACAAAAGCCCTGAGAAATAGGAAACAATATAGGCAAATTACATTTACTCCCTGACCTCAATAAATGCCTGTTATTACTACCCTGCAGAACAGCAGTCCCTTGTAAGAGAGAGGATGCAATAAGGTGCTATTGTTATTTTTATTTATTTTTGGACATCACTTAGAGGTGGCCAAACACTCTTCTGAAAGCCCTGTGGTATAAAACATCACAGGAACGGATGGAAGTTTAACGAGAGAAAATTCCGCAGGCCCAGGCTCTCTCTTCCTCCCTTCCCCTGCATTCTGGGGTCATGCAGGTCTCTTGAAACCACCCTTTCCCTTCTGGCTCACACACCCAAAGTCAGGGTGTATATGACTTCTCCTAGCCACCCCGTCATTAGCTGGGTTGGGAGTTAAATTTTCTTTTTATTCTTGTGGAGCTAGGTTTCCACCTGAGCCTCTAGCTTTTAGCAACAAAAAGCAGTATTGCAGGGAACAACTTTCCCTTTGCTCTGATAAGCCAGGCTTCATCCTTTATGTTTTCTTACAGATTTGCAGAGCAGCATTGGTCTAAGAGACCAGAGCTTCTGTGCCCAGTTGGGCAGTTTCACTCAGGAGACATGTTCAAAGCTCATGTAGCAGTCCAGATTGGGTTGTTACTCTTCAGTGAGGTCCGGGGACTCAGATCTCTCATTTCCTCATAGCCTTGTGGCTTCAACAATATATGGGTGAGGAAAAGGGAGAATATTCTTGCTTCATAACTGTCTGGTCATTCACTTTGCCAATACCCTCCTGTGGCCACATCTCCTGGTTAGAGACTCTGAGAAATGCTCTCCCAGGGGATGATGGGAGTCTGACTGATGGCACAGAGCCACAATTTGGTGAACAAAATGAACAAGTTTCATTATGACTGGAGAGAATTCTTTCCCTTCCACACCTATGGAGACTGAGGCTCAGGGAAAATGAGGCAGCTGGACTATAAGTCTTGACCACTGCGGGCAGGAGAGGAATGTCCAGGACGCACTGAGCACTTCGGAGACTATCAACCGTGGCAGACACAGTATTCTGTATACAAGAAAAACTGTAGTTATTCTGAAGACAGAATGAGGTCTTAGAAGCATGTCCATCCTCCAAGAGAAAGAAAGCATCATGATCTGCAGGGAGGTAGATGTTTACAGTAGATGACGTCAGACATAGGGGAGCAAGCTCAGTCCCCATGTGTCTCTTGGGCTCTGAGACCCAGCAGTGTGAAGGCTCAGCTGGCTTCAGCGCTAAAGGTTAATGATCCAAGTTAGAGCAGCCCACGAGGAGAGCAGTTTCTAACTCTGAAAGTAGAAATGATGGGACTGCCTTTCCGTGGGAGGATGGTGAACAAGTAAGCTGTGGTTAAGCCACGTGACAGAGTGAAAATCCTAATCAAAATATCAGAGAGTACCATGAACCACACATAAATGCAGGAACACAGGGCAGAGCCACGGAAATAAGTTAGTTTCCTGGTAACAGACAATGCAGACTTCCATTGCATCCCATAGCAACTGGGCCTCCACCGCATCCTAGTGACAAATAAGAAGTGCGGAGATCAGCAATTTTGTTTTTGATCCATGATAGTGAGAACGCAAGGCAGACCATAACCCAAGATTAGAGACAGCAGGTGGGTGGGTGCAGGGTGTCACAGTGTCCCAGAGTGGAAACTACTAGTGCAACAAGCATTGGGTCAGAAATCCTGGCCTGTGATATGAATTCCTGAGGCTTGATGTAGTATCTTAGGATGGGAGCCTGGGATGGTGGGCCTCTAACATGACGAGAGGATCTCCTCTCTAAGCTAGGACTAAGATTTCTGCGGAAGCATAGGTATAAAATAGGAGGTAGATCCAGCTCAGCCCTTGGGAAACAGATTGGGACTTCCTATGAGGCACTGCAAAGAGTTGGAGGGGAATTGAGGTCCAGAGGCTGAGAGAGATGAGCAGGAACTGTGAACAAAGTGGAGGATCCCAACTCTGAGAGGAGTAATGCCTTTTTGATCTGGATTGCCATTGGAGTGTGAAAATCACCATTTTTAATATGGGGGTCCACACAGAGGAAGGTGCGTGGGGCTTGAGCTTGGAACTCAAGATACCAAAGTACCCTTTGTAGTTGACCTTACAGGATCCCTTGTTTCAGTGAGAAGGGTAAGGCAGGAGGGGGAGATCCCTCAAGAATGACCAGTGTATTACTGAAAACAATAGAGGTCAGGTTCCCTGCAAGTACCTACTGCAAAGTTCCCCTCTTGGTTTGCTTCCTCTCCAAATGGATCTAAGGGAACAGTATGGGGAGGAGGAACAGCATGCAGACAGGGATGGCAAATGTCATTGTATTTTACAGGATTACAACAATGGGGATGATCTGGGGGTTGGGCGTTGTGCTAATGACTGTTGGGTGATTATCACTTGAAACATAAGTAAGACTATTTATAGAGTTTGTCTCAGAAACCACATATCACAAAGCCTTCTCTGGAGAGGATCACCTCTCACAAGGTCAACTTCTGAGTGATCTGACAGAAAAAGAAAGGTAAAATTCCTTGATCACCAACCAAAGAAATAATAATTTAAAAAAAAAGAAAAGATGAAAAGAACACTGAAGTCCATACACACTGCTTTTGGGAATGCAGAATGGCATGGTCACTTTGGAAAGTGGTTAGCAACTTCAGAGAAAGTTAACACATCCTGTGACATAGCCCAGTGATTCCACTCTAAGGACTCCATCAAGAACAATGAACATGTGTCTACACAGACAAAAATGTAAACTAGAATCTTTGTAGCACCATTATTACTAAACTCCCTATAGAACAGACAATCTAAGTGTCCATCATCTGAAACGAATAAAATTGGGGTAGCAATATAATAGAGCACAGTTTAGCAATAGAGAAGACTGGCCCACCCAAAGACGCCCAACTTCTACTTGCTGTAAGTGATGGTAAAAGAGGAAAGAAAGAAGCCTGATGCCAAAGATTGCCTTGTGGGATTCCATTCCATGACATATCAGAGAGAAAATAGTCAGTGGTTTCCTGGGGCTGAGAGTGGTCTCTGAGGACTGTGGCTGGGTGGGAGGGAGCCTTGGGTGTGATGGATTGTTCTGAACATGGTTTGTGGTGATGGTGGTCTGAAGCTACACATTCGTTAAAGGAAGCTGCCCTGAACCCATACAATAGCGAATTCCAGTGTCCAGTGTCCAGGAAAGCTGTTTAGGCAGCACAGTGTCTTCTCCAAAAGGCAAATTAAGGAGCCCTCTGGCCTCAAGTCCTCTGCCATGACCTTCCTGGGAAGAATTCTACCACTCAGACACTCCTTAAAGTTATGTAATCCCTGGCTGCTAGAGTGTTTTCTCTTTGTCCTTGCACAAACAGACTTTTCTCATGACCTCTTGCCTTCAAGGAGGCCCTGTGATAGCTACCAGCCTCCAGAGTTTCTGCCAACCAAGGCTGGAGTCACTATATACCCTCCTAGCATGACCTGGGGACCAGTCCCAGCTTTGCTGATGGTCCACACATCTGCTTATATTTATTGTTCTCTTTCATCCTTGTTGTCAAAGGGGGCGCCTTCCCGGTATCATGCTGTGATTCATGTGATAGCATTCAACAATAGTGGCTGGACCAGGGCGGCTCCCTGTGACTGAAGGTCATCAGCAGGGGCGCGGATCCTTTAGGCATTATTCTGGTCCTACGCAACTTGAGCGACTCTGGACTACTTCTGGTTGAGACCAGTCCTCCCCTGTCATTCAGTTCTTGGTGACTCCTCCAGAGACAAGGGCTTCTTAGCATTGGTAAGCTCCACAGTGTCATAGATGAGGTCTCACTACTACGGCTGTGGGGTGGTGGTTCTGTTCTGATTGGAAGCCTCAAAAATGTTCACACTCGGGCAGCTGCAAGGAGGGTGTAAACGTAGCCAGCGAACTCTTGAGACTTTCATGGTTCCCAGACAGTTGGTGCATCCTTACCTGGGGTAAAGTGGTCCCCCGACAGAGTGTTCCCACACTGCCCTGGAACTGTCTGCTCTGAAGCAGGCATCACATGGATCAGTCGGGCTGTCCCCACGGAACATGGAAGTTCACTGTGCGCCTTCACTCTGAGACACTGGAAGAACAGGATGACATTTTTCTTTTGTTTTTAACCATTACAGACTCATTTAAAATAAACTTCACAGGAGCCGAGTTCACTGGCCCCTAGGGACTCTTCTTGACCACTCGACATATTTAAACTGAGTTTTCAAACCTTGCAATTATTGGCTTTCCCCTTTGACTGTAACATATCCTGCAGAAGCTGCATTTGTGGAATACAGATTCAGAGACAGGCTTTTGAAGCCAGAGACCCAGCTCAGTCTAGACGGTGGGGTGTTTTGACAGGAAAGCATTAATGTGAAGTGTACATGCTGTGAGAGTTCACTCATTTTTCATTCTTAAGCACATTTTAGAGAAAGTCACCTGTCCAGCAGAACTTTGGATTCAGGCATATCAAGAGCGGTGTATACAGTCAACGGGTGACTGTCTCCATACCTGTGTGGTTGGTTGCGCATCTGCTGGTGTTCTGACTGGACACGCCCACCTGACGATGAAGCATCAGTCACTCACCCTTGACTTCAAGCCAACTGGTCCTTAGCTGGTGCACACCAGTGAGGGGACGAAACACACTCCCTGGTGTTCCTTTTGAGAGGTCCTTTTGAGACATCCTAGCACCTGAACGTGTATTAGTAATACCTGGTAGTTCCTTCTAGAACATTTCTCCTGAAACGGGCTACAAGACAGGCTTAGGAATGCTGCTACAGAATCTTTCCAGAGGCCTGAAATATTAACTGCTCTCTCTAAGAAGGAGTCACATTCTACAGATAGCAGTTAAGGCATTGATGTGAACCAATCATCTTCATTTTCAAGGCAATAACTTGGCTGAGGCTAGCTGGCTTCCATTCGTTCATGGTAGAGTGAGAAAACAGATTTCCTGTAGCATTTTGGAAAAACTTTTTAAATTACAAATCTAAAGGTATAAAAATATATGTTTGACATAGGAAAACTTGCTACCCAAACACTCAAGTCTACAATGAGAAAGTTCTCCTTTGGGTCCAGAAGAACAGCTTCCATGGAACCGTGTGAAAGCTTAAAAACTGTAGTTCTGACACTCTGAGGGGGAGTATGGTGCTCAAGAATTGGGGTTGGGGGTGAGGAAGTTCAGAAAAATGATTGGCTCCTCCCCTGGGTGTCTCAGTCAACTGTCATGCTATCACAGAGCCTTTGCTTAGGTTTCTCTGACTCTGCTTTATCATGGGCCCTAAGCACAAGTGCAATGCTTGAAGATTTGTATGATGTCAAGAGAAGCCATGATTGCTTTTGTGTAAAAGGTACAAGGTCCTCACTGAAGGAAAGAAAGTAATCGCGTGTTGGTGCTGCAGAGATTACAGGAAATTGTCAAAGCTGTTCTCTCCCTGTGCCTACACTGCAGACTAGACATCTTAGGTGTCCACAGGAGAAAACACCAGATACAGGAGGTCAGTAAAACTGGAGGCTCAGGTTCTGGAATCTTAGAATGTGCACAAAATAAGGCTGTGTCCTGAAGGACCTGCTGGTCTGTTCAGGATTCTCAGGATTCTCCACAGAGGAAACAAAGGTCTGTTGAGTCACTGGACACTGATGATCTGCATTCAGGGTGTTTTCTTTCCTGTAAACAACTGTGCTGGAATGGAGAATAGTGGGCTTCAGCTGCAGACAACTCCTCAACTCCTTGTCCCTGAGCTGGCCCATAAGATCCTGTGTAGTCTGTCTCCAGCTTTCTAGCCACCCATGGCTCTTGGTAGGTGATGAAAATGCAGAAACAATGACATGAGGCAAGCAAAGTGGATCATGGGGCAAAGGTGATTGCCACTAAGCCTGGCAACCTGACTTCCATACCCAGAACCCACATGCTGGAAGGAGAGAATACACTTCTGCAAGTTGTCCTCTAAGTTTTATACATTTGCTGTAGCATTGGTGAGCATGCACACACAAATACATGCACATGCACACACACACACACACACACACACACAAATACTGCCGTCACCCTGTTCTTGCACGCCCCTCGTTGCTGTCCTCTTCTGGCCATTCACAGGCATCTTGTCACAAAGCAGGCTTCCTTCACTGCCCAGAGTTTGTTTCACTGAAGTTAATGAGCCCAAATATAATCCAAAGTGGTAGGCTGAGCCGAAGTCTGTATTTCATGATGCTGCTTGTAACAGAGGTGTTTATGCCTAGGCAGGATGGCCAACCACGGGCTTTTTGACAGTCAGTTAAAGCTTTTAGAACAAGTAGCTTCCACGCTGGCAAAAGCATGTTTAAAAGCCAGACAATCATGATAATGGGATGCATGCTCACATTCCAGAACATCCCCATGAGTGAACAGAAAAAAATATCTTTTCCTTAATGGAGAACAAGTTCAGGTATTTAAATCAAATAGAATACCTGGGTCTATGGGCACAGGGACCTGCAAGATTGAGGGGCTCTCTGCAGGAAATCCTTGGTTATGCCCTCCTGGTATACATGTTCAATTTGGAAGTCTCATTGGCGGGAGACTGTGGGACTGAAGGCTTGTTGCTTCCAGTGCTCAGGTAATGTGAAGAAAGGTTCTGTTACAACCACACAACACATAGGCACTGTCACAGTTGGGGTTTTATTGCTGTGAGGAGGAGACACCACGACCATGGTAACTCTTATAAAGAAAAACATTTAACTGGGGCTGGCTTACAGTTTCATAGGTTTAGTCCATTATCATCATGGTGGAAAGCATGGCAGCATGCAGGCAGACATGGTGCTGGAGAAGGAGATGAGAGTTCTACATCTTGATTAGCAGGTAACAGAAAGGGGACTGTCTCACTGGATGTGGCTTGAGCATATATAAGATCTCAAAGCCCACCTCCACAGTGATACAATTCCCCCAAGGCCACACCCACTCCAACAAGGTCACATTTCCTAATAATGACATTCCCTATGGGCCTTGGGGGTCACTTACATTCAAACTACCACAGGTACTATGTTTCATGCACAGCTGTCTTGGGATATTGGTAACACAGCCCAGCCTATGGATATGGAATGGAAGTCTCAACAGGACTGAGAGGCATGGCCAAGGTCAAGCTTACATTACTATTCAATAACAGGCTAGGGGGCAGGGATGTCAGAAATTCCAGAGAGTCTTCAGGCATGACAAGTCCCCAGCTGGCTGCCATGAGCTTCTAGTCATGATGAACCAGAAGATGGAATTTTCCTATCTCAGTGATCCTAGGAAAGGATACAGGCCTGCCAGGTAGGGACTAGGAAGTCAGTGATCCTAAGGACAGGTCCAGATGTTGGACGGCAAGAATCCTGGCAGAGGAAGCACAGTGGGGTGAGTGGTCAATAGTTTTAGAAGAGGAATCAGATACAGGAGAGTGACTAAAAGAAGTCTCCCTGAATGTAGGACCTGGACCACAGAGGCTCTGGGTTAGAGCAGGGCCTGGTGGACCCCCAAGGCCACAGGAAACTCAGGTTCAGGGAACCTGCTTCTAGGTGGGCAGCCACAGGAGCATGACAGAAGGAAGGGACTAGATCATGGAGCAGTGAGTTGAGGCTTCTTTGAAAGATGAGCAACTGTGCTGCAGAGCCTCCAGTGACAAGTGTCTCAGAGACCAAGGAGCCAGGAGGCCAGGGCTCAGTCAGAAGCCTGGAAGCCTCAGGCCTGTGCCTGGATTCTAGGGCTTTGGTAAGACAGTAGGACCTCAGTGGGACTTGGTCCTCCACGGAGAAAATAACAGCATCAGGTACATGAAGGTTAAATGGGGGCATGCCCAAAATATTATCAGCAAGGCAGCTATGGTTATGTGAGGATCCTAGTTTCTGTTTCATGTCCTCTTCTCATCTCCCTCTGCTGCCTAATTGTCTCGATACTTCCTGCTACATATGAGCCCTGGATCAGTCACATCCCATGTCCCAGGCATGAGACTTCTTCCTCTGGGATTTCTTTGCCATCTCCCTTCTTTTGGAAATGGCTCAACCCAGCACCACTGGGGCTGTTTTTTTCTTTATTCTAGGACACACTGTCATGGGGGTGCTGTATGCTCCTGGTCGTGGACACTCCTAGGCTTGCTGATGCTAGGCCTAGGCTCCCCTAGGGTCAGAAACATAAATGATAATGGGACATTAAATGAAGCCTCAGGGTGATGCATGGGTGGAATGGAAAATCAGAGAAGTGTGGCAGAGGATATTAAGAGGAGCCTGGGCACCCTGTTGTGCCTCTGAAGGAAGGCACTGATCCTTTCTAGGAGTCTCAGGGTGGGGCTCATTCCAAATTTGGAAAAGTATCATGATATAGTTTACACAGATTTTCAAGAGAAGAGATACCCAAATGATTCCTATTCATGATATCTAGTATATTGTATGTTAGTAAAAAGAAAAAAAGAAGATAGGGAGAAAAGGGAAGGGAGAGGAAAAAAAAAAGGAAAAAAAAGAGTATTGTATTCCTAATGTATTTGATAATGGATTTATATCATTAAAACCCACCACATCACATACATACACACACACACATAGAGGAAGTAAAGCTGGAGGTTGGATCAGTTGGTAGAGTGCCTGATTAGCATGCAGAAGTCCTGTGTTTAATCCCAGCACTGTAATCCTAGCACTTGCACTCTGGAGATGGAGGCAGGAGAAATTAAAGGTCATCCTCAGTTTAAGGTCATAGGAAGTTCTAGGTCAGCCTAGGATACCTGAGAACTGTATCAAAAAGAAGACGAGGAGGAGGAAAAGGAGATAAGAATATAAACAATTCAGCATTTTAAAATCTGGAGAGCGCTTTTCTTGCTTGCCTTTCTAAATACATGAGTGGTTCTCTGTTCAACAGAAAGACCTTCTGTTTTGAGTTGGGGTGAAGGACAGAGAGTGAGGATTTTTTTTTTCCAGAAAGTAGAAGAAAAATAAAAACAGAATTTACACACAACCTTGGGTTTTCAAATGCAATCACACAACTGAACACAAGACTTCAAAGCCAGGGGCTGTCAGAGAAAGGCCTGCCTGGTGTTAGCTGGGAGTTCTTTCCGGGTCCCCCACTTCTGGGGCAGGTCTTGTCTCTCCTGGGTTGTTCTTAGGGCACTAGGAAACCTGCTTCTCTGGTGCCAGGGACCTCAGTTACAGGGTTGGCCTAAGTGGATAAAATGGGAGATGTTCCCCAAAGAAGGCCGGAGGTTCCTTGGGAATAGTGGATCCTTGCAATGGCACAACACGGTATAGGCAGGGGATGGGTTCAAAGGTGAGACTAGAAAGAGTGCCTTAATCACATCTGATCAATAATGTTCACCATGATGGTGCCAGTAGGAGGTGGAGTAGGTGGCTCTGGGCAGTTGTGTTTCCAAATGTTTGGTGTAGGTTGTGGCAGTTTCTGTGGAATGTTGTGTTTTTGGCAGCACTCTTCCAGAAACTCTGATCAGGAAGCTGTGTTTAAGACCCTTTTCTTCACAACCCCTAGCTTTACTGACTTTTTTTTTGTTTGTTTTAATCTTGTGAGGTTGACATCAGTGACTCTGTTTGAGTCTGGTAATTTTCAATTGTTTTGGGAGTGAAAGAAACCCATGGGTGCAGACTGCAGAGATACAGCCTTGCTGGAGGAGAGAAGGGAGGGTCACATTTCCTGTTCAATTCACAAGTCTCAGGGGGACAGTGTGTGTGGTCCAGTACTGCAGCAGTATAAAGACATCAGGCAATATTCAGCTCACCCATCCACACCCATCCATTCCTCAGCCCTGGGTCACCTGGTCATAGTGGGATCTGCTGCTAGGGAGAGGGTGAGGACATCCCATCTCAGAGGTGCCGTGTCATCACAGAGACAGTCTTAAGAGCTGGACACTGGGCCAAGGACCCCTTCCCTTCTTTAGTGCTGTATAACTAGGGAAGACCAGAGTCCCAGATACAGAAGTGCAGCTGGAGAAGAGACTTGCAAATTGGGATGCCAAATCCTATAGTCAGGGAGGGAAGTGAAAAGATGCTATGTCCTGGCGGAGCTAACCCAAGTCACTACACATGCCCTACCTGACTTCTGAGCAGTCTGACTTCTGAGAAAAACCAGACAGCCCATCATAGGCTCTAGCCAGGAGAAGATGTCTCTACAGAGATTCTCCTGATTCTGCATGGCCCAACAGCATTTTAGCTCTTAAGACCTCAGACATATTCAATGACGTTTGTTTCTAAAGAGGAGGGGGTGAAAACTACCCTTATAACTGTAGTGTTAGTCTCAGTGAGCTTTCTTCAAGATCATCTCTTTCATCCTTACGATTTCACACTGATGTGGTCTTGAAGCGCATACCATGAATGCACACAGTATACACATGGGTATGCATTCACAAACTGTTTACATACACGTATGCGTGTGTATGCTTTCGACTATTCATGTGTGAGTGTCTCTGTGTGTGTGTGTGTGTTAGAGCTAATCTGTGAAGGACTGCCTGCCACTCTGCAGGCAGCTCCGGGAGGGGTGGGGGCAGATGTGGGTGAAGGAGACTGGAGGGTTGCTGAGGTGTCTCTGTTTCTGGTGCCTAGGCTCTGCCTTAAGATTGATTTTAGAGGAGTCCAGGTAAGATCTGCCAACTTGATTAAATCCCTAAAACAATCTCAAAACTAAATAACATTATTTTTTCTGCTGGAGGCAGGGGGTGGCCACAGGGCTTCCCTCCACAGCATAAGGTTGCCTCGGACCCTTCCAGAACAGGGTTGTGGTTTTCAAAGACAAATAAAGTTTGAAATAAAAGCCAAGTTACAGGGGGAGTGGGTCCTCCAGTGCTTGTTTCTAGGGAACATGTGTCCTATCAGGGCTTTTAAAATTCTTTTCTGCCTGTGACCTCTTTTCTCTTCAACACAACCCCAAGTCTATAGAACACAAAACAGATGCACACATAAAACATTTGCTGATAATAAATCATAAAGAAATTTATTTTAAAACAACTCTTTTGTATAGATACAATTTTACCATTTATTAAAGATGAAAGGAAATTTGCATGCTAATGAGAAGGATATATTTACATACTAATGAGATGGTTTGCTTATTTTTACATAGAGAATTAAATCTTTCCTGAAGATTTAATACCTCGGGACATGGAGCATCTTCAACAATTTTTCCTTTTTTCTTTTTATTAATTAAGTTAGTTCTTTAACAATTTCATATATACATTTTGATTATCCCCTGCTACCAATCTCCCTTATAGCCCTCCCTTCCATACCCACAACCTCTTCTCCCACTCCTTACCAATCTATTTCCCAGGATGACTTTTGGTTCGGTTTTGTAACCCATTTAGTTTAACCAGGACCCTCTTTGTGACCACTGGGGTCACCAGTGTATACACAGCTGAAGGCCATGATTCTCTTGCTTCCCAACGCTATCAGCAGGAAACAGTTCAGCTCAGTGGGCCCCTGTATCCATGCTGTTGACTGGCCCATTCTTGAGCAGTCCCAGTGCACTGCTGATGTGAGTTCCTCTTTGCAATGTCTGTGTCTTGCCCAGAAGATGACATTTCGCTGCCCTTTGACTATCTTACAGTCTTTCTGCCCCCTCTTAGTGAAGTTGATCAATGTTTTGATTTTATAATTGTCATTGCTGAGACCAGAGTGTCACATGAGTAAATAGTACAAAATGGCAGAAGCACAATTAAGGTTATTTCAGAAATTGTTGGAAATTCGGTCCTAATCTCAAACCAAAATTTAGTGTACAGCTGGATCCAAAGATGTACTGATTGAAAGCTATGTGGGGGAATGACAGTAGGAATATATTTGTTTTCCATAATGAAACCATTACTTCTGTGAGGGCAAAGAACTTTGTATTTACAATAAAAACACTGGAAAGAATAAGGACAGTCCTGAATCTCAGGCCTGAGTTTTAGGCTGCACTGATTCACAAATCTTGGCTTAAGGGCACATTCAGTGTCATGTGTACATGCTTTGTGTTGAGAACCAGAGCTGCCAAGGTCAGAGGGGTGAGCATGGACAGAGGCACCTCAGACAGAGTTTTAATTGATTTCTGGTTATTTTGTATTCAGAGACTTTTTAATGTAAGCAACTGTGCTGATTCAGCATTTAATTACATGACTCTGTATGGGTTGTAACCCATAATTTAAGAAGCTCAAGCCTGGGCTGAAGAAATGGCAAAGAGGTTAAGGGCACTGCTTGCTCTTCCAGAGGTCCTGAGTTCAATTTTCAGCAACCACATCGTGGCTCACAATCATCCGTAATGAAATTTGGTGCCCTCTTCTGGCATTCAGGTCTACATTGTATACATAATAAAATAAATAAAAAAGAAGAAGGAGAAAAAGAAGGTCAAGCCTACCTCACAAGAAGACCAACAAAGACAACTAACCTAGACCCATGGGGGCTTACAGAGACTGAGACATCAACTAAAGAGGATTCATGGTCTGGACCTAGCCCACCATCACACATGTGGCTGATGGGCAGCTTGGTCTTCATGTGGGGTCATCTGGCAAGTGGAAGGGGATGCTTTTTCTAACATGGACTCTATTGCCTGCTTTTGGATCATTGCCTCCTGGCAGGGCTGTCTTGCCTGGCCTTAGAGGATGAGGATATGCTCAGTCCTGTTGTGACTTGATGTGCTGGGGAGGGTTGATACAGGGGTGGGAGGATGGAGGCAGGTTCCCCTTATTTCTGAAGGGAAAAGGAGAGGAATGGAGGGACTGGGAGGAGAGGAACAAGGGGCCACCCTAGGGATATAAAATAAATGAATTGAAATTTAAAAAAAAAAAAAAGAAGAAGAAGCTCAAGCCTGAGGCTTCTTGCTCCCACTATGGGTCACACATAGGCTGGAACATAACAGCTTTTGAATGAGCTGATTTTAACATGAAAAACACTGACACCCACTCCCTGGTTCCCAGTTCCCTGTGAGGAACTATGGAAAAAAGGGACTGGCCTTTTAAAACCCCATGTCTATTCTCATTGAAGGCCTGGAGAGCACAGAGGACCTAAAGAGCAAGGTGAGGGAGAAGGGGCACTACATATGACTGAGGTCTCAAATACACAGTTTCTTGAGCACAGCACAACCCAGGGACCCAGCAGCCTATGCTCTCAGAGATGAACTCAGCAGGGTTGGGGCGTGGGCTTAATATGCGTACCAGGTTGTTGCACACAGAAGGCATCCTTAGGATATTCTTTGGGTTTGGAGCAGCTAATGAGGTAAGGAGTCCCCTGAAGGCTATCTTAAATGCTGAGACTCTATCAAGTGTTCTGTTGGTCTAGGAGCAAGGTGTCCGGTATTCCCAGGAAGCTTGTCATTGGGGAAGAGACTCTATTACTTTGTTGTGCCTTCCCCCCCTTTCCTTTTAAACACAGATACCAGCGAAGCAGGACAAGAGTTACCCATCCAGATCCCCATGTCTTCTTGGGGATCACACCCATTTTTTGACTCTTTGGCTTCAAAACAATACTGGCTAGTGTGGTGTGTGCTCAGGTTTTCTGAGAAACCTTTGGGTTTTTGTGAGAGGAATTCTGGGGGCTGCAGTATACAGAGAGGGTCTCCTTGACAAATGATGATCCATAAGTTCTACATCCACTCCCTCCATTCCCGCTGTAGGCCGCTGCAGTGTTTTAAACAGGAATGGTTTCTATAGGTTCACACATTTGAATGCTTGGTCCTTAGGGAGAGGCACTACTTGACAGGGATTAAGGGGTGTGGCCTTGTTGGAGTGGGTGTGGCCTCACTGGAGAAAGTGTGTCACTGGAGGTGGGCTTTGGTACAGAAGTTGGGACTGGAGACTGGGATACTGCTGTGACAGGCCTGACCATGTTTTTGTTTGGAGTAATATGGGCTAGAGCACGAGACAGCTGGAACACTTTGGGATTTAGGATTAGGAAAGCAATTGGACAGTTTGAACAGGGCTTAACAGGACTATGGAAGACAGTCGTGCTGAGAGTGATTTGAACTGTTGGGGGCGTATCTCAAGGAGTTTCAGAGGGGAAGAATATCAGTATGTGGCCTAGACACTGGTCTTGTTATATATTGGCAAAGAATGTGGCTGCTTTTAGCCCTTGTCTAAAAAGTGGGCTTGAGGCTAAATTGAAGAGTTTTGGACTGATGGCTTTGTCAGAGGATTTTCAGACAGCTTAGTATTGACTGTGTTGAGGATCAGGAATCAGACTGGTCAGGGACACAGTCTGGATTCGGGAACCAGGACTGTGATGTCCAGCTATTTTTAGAGTGAGTTTTTAAAGGAAAAAGACAATAACTAAGCAGGAAAAATAAGGTACATGTGTCTAGGTAGCTAGACAAAGCATTTTAAGCTGATTGGCTGAGATATAGGGGAACTTGGGGCATTGTAGCTCCTCACCTTTCCTGGGAGAAAGGATCATTGACGAGTATTGTGGCTTTGTTAAGTAGAAAATACATTTATCATCAATTCAAGCAGAACATTCAATAAGTTTTGAATTGTAAATAAAGGCTCTTCATATGTCAGGCAGGCAGGCAGGCAGAGACTGAGAACTTAAACTCAGTTTCACGTTTTGATCAAAATGGAGACTAAAGACACGTTGGCTTCAATTATGCTAAAGAAGAATGCAGGTGTTAACAGAGGAGCTACAGTTATGCTAAAAACTAAAGTAGGACTCCACAGAGGGGCTGTTGTTATGCAAGAAGTTAAAGCAAGCCTCAACATCATAATGAAAGGAAGAAGGCTGAGCAAGCAAAATGTATTGTTTGAGGAGAAAGGGGACACCTGGAAGTCTTGTGGTCATGGAGCTAAGAAGATTAAAGAAAATACTCATGCTAAATGGAATAAATGGAGTGGCATCCTCTGACAAGACCCCACCCACCTAAGCTTCCAACCTATTAAAAGGAATTGCAGAAAAGTTTAGGGCTGGGGGCTTGCTTGGTAACACACATCTTTAATCCTTGCATTTGAAAGGCAGAGGTAGACAGATCTGGTCTACAAATTCAGTTTCAGTACAGCCAAGCTTAAGCAGTGAAGGAAATCATCAAACACAGAAAGCTAATGAAAATACATTTGAATGTAATTGAATGAGGGGACCATGTTCCAGCCTAGCAGTAGAACTTGGCAGCTTCACCCACATGTTTCTGACTTTAGAGTCAAGGACACAAAGAAAGGGGTTGTGGAACCTCTCTACTCAACTAAGGAAAGCCACTGAGGCCAGGCATGTTTCAGTGGTGTCCTATGAAGGCCAGAGAAGCCATTGTGTGAAGCTGTGAAAATGAAGCCTGTATGTCATTGGAGACCCCAAGATGTTGGAGATATCAGAGCCGTGGGATTCCTGCCAAGGATATTTGCTGACAGGGAATGGAATCAGCCCAAGAGAGAAAAGTGTGTTGCAGTCCACAAAGCTGAAAGGAGTTGGAGATCTGAAGAGCATTTTGACCTCATTCATGGAGCTTCAGAGTTTGGAGGTTAGATCTTGCTTTGGTCCAAAATTTCATCAATATGTTCCTTTTTCTCCATTTTGCATATTGGAAATATATAATCTATTTTTTGATTTTGATTTTATAGGAGATTATAGATTATTATTGATTTTATAGGAGATTATAGATTATATAATCTATTTTTTTATTTTGATTTTATAGGAGATTATAGTTAAGAGATTACACAAGTCTCTAAAGAGACTTTGAACTTTGGACTTTTAAACAAGTGTTGAGGCGTGATAGACTATAAGATCTTTTGAAGTTGAACTGAATGCATTTTTGCATAACGATATGACAATAAGCCTATATGGGGGCCAGAGACTGAGATATGATGGTTTGAATAGGAATGACCCCCATAGACTCATATGTGAAGGTTTGGTCATTAGGGAGTAGTGCTATTTGACAGGGACTAGGAAGTGTGGCCTTGTTCAAGTAGGTGTGGCCTTGTTGGAGAAAATCTGTCACTGGGCTTTGGGGTTTCAGAAGCCCAAGCCAGGCCCAGTGTCTTTCTTTCTTCCTGCTGCCTGCTTATCTAGATGTAAAACTTTCCAGCATCATGTCTACCTGTGTGCTTTCATGCTTCCCACTATGGTGATGATGATCTAAATTTCTGAATATAAGCAAGCCCCATTATTATAAGAACTGCTGTGGTCATGGTGTCTCTTCACAATGATAGAACATGGGCTAAGATAGCTACCTATGTCTACTTTGTCACTGACATGGGGAAAGTATCTATGGTGTTAGCATTGACTTGGTAGGTTCTAGCATCACCTGGGAGACAAATTACTGGGGATATATACTCGTCTGCCTTCTGTTGCTGTGAAAAACACCATGATCAAAATCTGCTTAGGGAGGAAAGGGTATTTAGCTTCCCAGCCTATCACCAGGGAAAATTCAAGTAGGCACTCAAGGTAGAAATTTAAAGGCAGGAACTGAAGCAGAGGCCATGGATGAATACTTCTTTCTAACTTACTCCCCATAGTTTGCTCGGTTTGCTTTCTCATATACACTAGGACTACTTGCCCAGGAGTAGCATTGTGGGCTGGGCCCTCTCACATAGATCTAGCCTGCAGATCAATAGAACTGACAATTCCTCAACTGAGTTTCCCTCTTTAGTTTGTATCAAGTTGACAAAAACTGACCATCTAGTTTAGATTTATTGAACTGGAAGACCCAGTCTGAATGTGGGTGCTGGCATAATCAGGAGACATCAGCTGAGTACTTAAACATCTCAGTCCCTGCTTCCTGACTGTCACTGAAATGTGACCAGCGGTCTCAGGTGCCTGCTGCTGTGACTTCACCATGATGGCATGTGCCCTCCAGCTGAGAGTCCTGTTGGGGAGAATTTAAAAATGTAGACTTAGGGAGTATGGGCAACCTCCCTTATAATTATATTCCATGTTTGAAAATTAAAAAAAATATATATTAAAAAAATAGCTGAGACCTTAGTGTTACGTGTAGCTGATGTAACACTCTTTCCAAGCTCTCTAAGGGCCATGCAAGGCTTAAATAAGGCAGTTTTCAATTACTTAATGAAGTGCACAATTGTGAGAGTGAAGTCTGTATCCCACCATGGTTATTTCCAGAGAACATTGTCTTTCTGGATTGATATAAGACACAGAGTGAAATATTGGAAAAGAAGCTAAATAAAGTTCTCGTCACTCAAGCTGTGTTTCAGGGACAACAGCTGGGAAAAGCTCTCTTGTCACACTCACTTAGGGGTATGATAAGAAATGTGCTATCCAAGAGATGAGCTAGACCAGAGGTGGGTAGACCCAGAATCAGAGACTTTGAGATCATTTACTCTCATGAGAACACAAGTGGCCGAGCAATTTCATTAACAATGTTTCCTTTGCCTCTTTCTCCTACATATTATCAAAATTCAATGCAGTTATAAATACCATAATTTTAAATAATTATAATGATGTAAATTTATACTAAACATGTATTTGTAATTATGTATACATGGCCACAGATTCTGAAAATACTCAGAGTGGTTTACAGCTCCTGGTGAATGTTTTTTTTTTCTTTTCTTTTTTTTTTCTGCCTATACCCCTTAATTGACACTGACATAATGTCTGACCCAAGGAGGTTGCCTGGAATTATTCAGATTGAACAATGGTCTCTATCCTAACGCAGGTGACTTTTTGCTAATCATGGCTTATAAATGTCACCTGCTCCATGAACCACATGCATCTGAGTGGTGACAACACCTTTGTCTCTTGAGCAGTGTTAATCAAGTCTTTTCAAAGACCTAGGGACATCCAGACACACTGACTACACTTGAAATTCTATTTGGAAAGTCTTTTGCTCTTCTTGAATTACCATGCTCTCTTAGTTAGGGTTTCTATTGCTGTGATGAAGCACCCTCACCGAAAGCAAGTTGGCGGGGTAGAGTTTATTTGGCTTACACTTTTAGAACATAGTACATCATAGGGAGAAGTCATGGTAGGAACTCAAACAGGACAGGAACCTGGAGGCAGGAGCTGATGCAGAGGCCATGGATGAATGCTGCTTCTTGGCCTGCTTCACGTGACTTGCACAGCCTGCTTTCTTATAGAATCCAGGACCACCAGACCAGGGGTGGCACCACCCACAATGGGCTGGATCTTCCCCCATTAATCACCAGTTGATAATTAAGAAAATGTCTTTCAGCTGGGTCTTATGGAGGCATTTTTTTAATTGAGGCACCTTCCTTTCTGATGACTTTAGCTTGTGCCAAGTTGAGAGAAAATAGTCAGACAAATCCTATGATATGATCAGAATGAAATACAGCATCCCATGATCCCGTTTGTTAGGAAACGTGCGAATGTGAAGATTACACGCGGGTTCACAAATCACACCACGAGATCAATTCCATGTGGGAGGTTTATTAGGGGAAGGGGGGAGAGAGGAGAGAAAGAATAAGAGAGTAAGGAAGAGAGAAAGGAAGGAAGAGAGAGAGGAAGAGAGGGGGGAAGGGGAGGGCTCCAGTTCTCTTATAGGATGACCCAGGACATGCGCAGGTAGTTCCAGGTGGTCAGAGTGTCTTCACAAATGCCTGATAACCGGTTAGGTCCCTTGGAGCTGGCTGTAGAAGTGCCTGCTTACTGATCCCAACATTCCTCCCTTTTTCTATAATTAAAAATAGGGAGCTTGGGCTGCCTTTTATAAGGTAAGTTAAAGTATATAAATTTAGGCTCATTGGAAGCAGCTCTTGGTTGTCTTGCAAGAGGTTGAGAGAGAGAGGAATTATAGTAACAAAATGGTTAGGTTGTAAGGTTAAGAATAAGAGAAGTCTCTGCCCTGGAAAATTTAGGGTAGAGGGTTGTCAATAGAGAGAGTTGCTAGCCATGCAGGGCAGCAGCAGGTAGGGACAGGGCAACGCTGGGAGAACCTGGAGCTGCTTGTCCTGGTTCTGAAGCACACCACTTCAGCCTTTTGTTAACAACAAGTGAATAAAGGGCATAGATTCTCTTCTGGCTACTTCCTGCTGACACTGGGAGGGCTGTAGGGAGGTCAAAAGGCTGAAATGTTGGCCAAGTCCAGGAAGAATTGGCTGCTTTGATGCTTTCCAGGGTCTGCAAGAACATCCATGGCTGGGAGGGAAGGTGCAGGTCCAGCTTGTTGGAAGTCTGTGAGGTCAGAGCTGAACACCTGTAGCTGCTTTGGCGCTGTTGTGGCTGTAGGAAACATCTGTGTCTGACAGGACACTGAAACACATATATAGGCAAAAGATAAAGTTGAGTATAGAGAAAATTTTGTAGGTATACATTGAAAGGTTTGGATTGATGAAGCTTGTACATGGGAACCTCTGTCTACCTGGAGGAACCTTTATTTACCCAGTCACTGGCAATATTTAAAGAAGGCTTTGTTTTTGACTTGTCATTGAGGTGAGGTTTGGTTACAGAAGCATGTAAACTTAGCAGCCCTAATGTCAGCTGGCACTAGGTGTAGAAACCTGAAATTCTCCAGCCTGTCTGGAGGGATGGGCATTTGGACATCTCCCATTGGGGGCAGAGAAGTAGAGGAACCGTATGCGAGGGGGGACCTTCCCATGAGCGAGCGAGGTGGGGAAGGAACCCGTAGAGGGGGTGTACGGCCCAATGGAGAGTGTGGCTGAAAATGAAAGTCAGCATAGAGGGTCAAACCTAGACAATTAAGGCTACAGCTGAGGGGGGGTCCCTCTGTCTCAAAAGATAGTAGGAAGTTGCCAGAGCTCTGTGGTCTGGCAAGAGAAGAGTTTATGCTGAGAAAATGGATTGAACTCACCAATTTAGCCAGTGGTTGCATGTAGTAAACGGCAGTCTGGTAGCCAGGAAAGCAAGTCCCAAAACCAGGGAAAGGGGAGGAGTCCCACCTTTTGAGATAGGCAATAAGTGCAGTACTTATCTGGAATCTAGTTGTCCTGAGAGATAGATTTAGGTGGACTTTCTGCAGCTTACAAGAATTACTTTTAAGTTTTAAGAAGGAGATAAAAATTTAGACATGTTAGTATTACAATTGTACTCTGCATTGAGAAAAAGGCAGTAGACATACATATGTGTTAACGGCATAAGTACTTTTTAAGGTAAACTCTGAAAAGGCAAAAGCCTTTTATGAAATAAAAGGGAAACTTACTTGATTTTAACCTTTAGTATAAGCATAGACATTGTTGAGGCTTACAATCCTGAGCTTAGGACCATAATAGTGGAATAGTGGTATAGTGGAATGTTTTTGTATCAGAGTCAGATTAATAAATTAGAGTTTTACTGATAAAGGTCAAAACTCTGGACAGTCAATACAACAGTAGCATAACAACAGGAAGAAATATTAAGCCTTTTTACCTATTTAAGATACCTTAAATCACCTTAGACCTTGTAACCTTCATAACTTGCATTTACCAACCTTAAAACGATTTTTAGAACCTTAAACATTTATAAGTTGCATTATCAAACTTAAGACACTTTTTAAGACTCTCAAATATGTGTAACTTGTATTTTTATAACCTAAACTCCTTTTATCCTTAGACCCTACATAAGCTATATATATTTTATCTAACAGTGGATCTAATTGTCTTCTCTTTAGTTGCAAAGCTACCATTAGCTTAGCATAGCCGTCAAGGTGATCAGAGACCTGAGAAGGATAAGTTATGAGCTAAATAAATATACCAATTTATGTGCCAATCAAAATGACAAAGATGACTAGTTAGTCCATCACCTAGGCAGTGTCCCTGGCTCCTGTGGTCTCATAACATCATGGGCAGAGGTGGTCCAGGTAGGCACAGAAGATGAGACTGTTTCTGTGGAGAAAGAAATGAGAGAATGGCCTCACCTCACCCTTAGCAACGTGAAACATTGACTCTCCAGGTATTTTGTCCACAGTTTAGGCTGGGCCCTAGCAGTGGGCCAGTTGGGGCAGTAATGCCCAGTGGTTAGCATACCACAATTCAGAGTCGAAGTCATCTGTCATTGTGCCCAGATCTTCTCGGAGACCTTGGGGAGCTACTGCCAGGACTTTGGGACTTTCTGTCACAATAAGCTTACACATGTTAAAATGCCATATTCATCAGATCTCTGACAAGCCTGAGGGTCAGCATGTCTGAGTTACTTTATTTGTCTTTATTATCTGTTCTAAACTGTGTGCTATAAAACAGAATGTTATCTAGAACCATATTTTAAGTAGATTTATAAAGGCAAGTTTGGTTACCCACCCTAGGCTTAACCTTAAAAGAACTAAACAAAGACACTAGGTATAGCTCAACATCTTAAACAACTGTAATTGTTAGCATAACTTTAAATCTGCTCTTTTTGAACTAAAATTAAAGCAAACCTTTTAATCAGGTATAGTTATAGAGAAGCTAGCAAATCTTGTTGCTCCTATCACTTGTATTAAAATTGAACAGTAAAAAGCTTTGCATTTAGCACTAATCAGACAACTGAACATAATTCAGACCTAAAAAAAAGTGATCGTAAACTCATGGCTTTACCCTCTTTATCTCTGGACTAGCATGGTGGCTGGCCACGTGTAACTGAACTCAGCATCCATGATCCCCATCATTAAAATAGAACTTTGTATTTTGACATGATCCTGTTGGAGCCCAGCGTCTACGATTTGTTTTTTATAGGCTAAGCAAAAACAAGTTACATTAATACAAAGAGGGGTTTTGAAACTGCCAAATTTTTTTTTTTTAATAACTTTCCTGTAGCAGGTAACATAAAGGTAACATAAACTCTAAGGAACTAGAACAAGTTTTAAGGAACTAGGTGAAAACATGTTTTTCTATAAACAAAGCAGCTTCAGAAACAACTCTCCACAAGATACATTGTAAAAACTGCAATTTTTTAATTAGTGCAAACCACATGGCTCAGTTTTACTTAGTAAAATTAATAAAATAAATATTAAAGTATTTTTATTTTCCCAAAGTGTCGAGAAACTTTTAAATTTTTTGTTAGACTACCCAAGATCATTGTCATACCCAAATGCCTGATAGACTTTAAATATTTTATAGCCTTAAACATTTTTTAAAACCCATTTTTGCAATATGAAAACAAAGTACCCCTTTTGTAGATGAGAAGTCACAAGGCATAACCATAATCTTAAGAGTCAAAACCAGATTTTAAAACCAGAATTTACCAGTGTAAATAATTTAATTTTTAAAACCAATACCAGTTTAAAATAACTCATCCTTTTAACCTAGAAGGAAATGAGAATTATTTTTAACCCATACCAAGATGGCGGTTAAATTATAACCCACATGGTAAAGTCAAGATGGCGGTGAGGCACTGAGGCACTTCATATACCATGCATATGTAACCTATACATATGCGTTCATAGAGCTTATAAACACATAGGCACACATTTTAAACAAGTTTCATGAGGCCTTTCAGAACAGAAAACAGAAGGTAGACACAAACAAATAGTGCACAGAGACATTGAGACAAAAAACACTAACCAGCTGGCCAAATTTCCCGGGACCAAAACTGACTCTTTTGGGGCAGGCCGAACATACTGATTTCTCGTAGGTAAAGGCCCTGATGTCCCAGTAAGACACCGAGAGTGGGCTGTTGCCCCAGGAGACACCCAGTGGCACTCACTGGGACCAGGTGTACAGATTACCCATTAAAATACCGAAAATATTGATGAAGCTAGGGGCATCCCCCTGAACTTCGGCAACTGTGATCACCTTGATCACGTCTTGCTACCCAGATACAGACACCTTGAGGAATTTTCAGAACAAAGAACAGAAAGTGCTATACATACAAACATTGCACAGAAACATTTAGACACTTACAGCCGGCATAAAAACCTCCAGGTCAGGTTCCTGGAGTCTTGGGGTCCCAGGACGAGCCCCCAAAATATTCTGCCCAGTTTACAAACCCCAAAAGACCAGGAATAACTAGACTCCGCTGTAAATAAATGGTCAAAATGCTACATTTTGAATTGATTGGCTATAGGAAGGTTTTCAGACCATTAATGACCAGGTGTCCCTCCCTAGGGGGATGGTCCAGTTTCCTAGCAACTGTATCTCTAGTGGGTGGGGAAAGAATGCAAGCAGTGAGGTGGCTCTTCCCCTCAGGGCATTACTAGAATTTTTTATGGTACCTAGTTTAGGTCTTAATTTAAAATATTGATAAATAATTTGTATGTAACAATGAACCCCTAAGCAGAACAGTATAAAGCAGTTTAATAGTCTTATATTTTAAACCAACTCAATTTGAATAGATATTTGTAACTTTGAAATTTTATTATTATATAAAATTTATTTTAAAGCAGGATAGTGAAATGTAACCTTGCATTTTTATAAAAATCCATACCAACTTAAAATGAGGCCTAAAAGACAAGATAAACAATTATGGTTAAGACTTATAAACGTAAACCCAATGAGAAAATTATAAAGATTTTATAAAGCATTTGAAAATATAAGAGCTGAGAATAGAAATCAGAAAGAGCTTTTAAATAAAAGCTGCTTGGGAAAGGGGCGGAAGGATCGCGCTGGAGAAAGGCACACGGGTGGTGGGGCCTCTTTGCCCGAATTAAAGATGGCGCCGGCCACGTGGACGCTTCTGATGAAACCAAGGTTCCGCCCATTTTTTTCCCAAAGCCAAGATGGCTGCGCCCAGGGATTTTCGCGGGAATTTTAAATTTTGCAAAATTCCCTACCAAGTTTTGAAAAGTCGATTTAGGCGCTGTGTGTTTCCGCGTCTCAGAGCGCTGTCCGCCGCCAGGACTGGTGGGACTCAGGCTGTTTACCTTGGTGAAGACCCAGGCCCAACCGCTTGCGGCTGAGCTGGGCATGGTGGGTGGGACGAGGGGCACCGCGGGCAGACGCCTCGGCTCGTGCTCCGTTATGGTTAGAAGGAGTTTAGTAGGAGAACAGGAGGAACAGAGAGGAGTTTTAGAGTGAAGGAGAAAGAAAGCCTGGGTGTAGGCAACCTCCTCCCCTGACGGCGTCCCAGAAAAAGGTGGGTCTCTGGAGAAAGCGATCCGGTCTGGTCCAATATCTCTCGTCAGATTTTGGCCAGGGATCGGAGGCACAGTGTCCTGTGGCACGGCCGAAAGAACACGTTTTTTTGCCTAGCTAGGGCTTTCTGCAAGAGCAGGTAGGGAAAACCGCGTGTAGAAGGCTCCCAAGGGAAACTGAGGCCCTAGTAGAGATGAGGTCTAGCAATAGGGATATGCTGACCAAAAGGGAAACTTCCAATGTAGCCGGTGTTGGATGACTTTGTAGCGAACTGGAAGCAGGAAAGTGGAGATCTTGGGTGGATTTGGAGCAAAATAGGTTGCCAGAAGCCCCGGCGCACTCAGTGAACTTGCTGGAGGTAACCTAATCCGGCCAAAATTCACCAATGTTAGGAACTGTGCAAATGTGAAGGTTACACGCGGGTTCACAAATCACACCACGAGATCGGTTCCACGTGGGAGATTTATTAGGGGAAGGGGGGAGAGAGGAGGAGAGAAAGAGTAAGAGAGTAAGGAAGAGAGAAAGGAAGGAAGAGAGAGGAAGAGAGGGGGGAAGGGGAGGGCTCCAGTTCTCTTATAGGATGACCCAGGACATGCGCAGGTAGTTCCAGGTGGTCAGAGTGTCTTCACAAATGCCTGATAACCGGTTAGGTCCCTTGGAGCTGGCTGTAGAAGTGCCTGCTTACTGATCCCAACACCGTTGGCCCTTTAGAGGTTGTGCAGAGCCTGAAAGAGTCAGGGGCTAAGCTGTTTTAATGTCAGATGAGTAAATTGAGAATTAGGCTTAAGGCTCAGAGTAGCTAGAAAACATGAAAGCTCCCTGGTAGTCACTGTGTGAAGACTTCTAATTCCAGCCATGATCTCAGCCACATGTTATGTTGCCTTCCTACATATAACCAGGATCTTCTGCTGATATCACACACACACACACACACACACACACACACACACACACACACACACTAAGTGCCTATCACTCTATCTAATCTTCCTTCTAGTTTCTGATCACCCCATCTATCTTGATAATTTTTTGATCTAACTTATACAACCTGAATCTGCAAAATGTGTTTTGCCAGCTGGCAGGGCATTATTAAGCTATACATCATATTGGTGACATGGACCCTCACTATTGAGTGCTGGTTACAGATGGTGGCCATGCCTTCCTGGAGACCCAGGTTGGGTGAATTAGACCACACTCAGCTTCAATGTTTTTCTCTCATTTGGTTTTGAAAATGACAGAATATCAGCCAATGAGGTCTATAATTCCAAAGAGTAATAATGCTGAAAGGTTTTGTTTTCTCATTAAAGATGAATGGGTTTGACATTTCAATAGATCACCTCCAATAGGTTTCTCCTGCTCAGATAATTATTAAACATATTTTCCAGTGCATGGTAGCCTGGCCTTATCTGCTTGGATTTTAGAGGAGAGAATCATGCTGTTTCCTTGCTTTCTTTGAAATTGGTGTGCCATAGGAGTCTGTCCCCACCTGACTTTGAAAAGCAAGACTGTCAAGGCTCTGGAAGTGTGAAGACAGCCTTCAGGGACCATGAAGAGGTTCCCATTGTGCTCAGCTCTTCTCAGGAATCCTGGTGACTTGGACTCTACCCATTTATCTTGTTCTCCAGGCCATGATCTTCATGTTAAATCCAGTTACAGAGACACACTCCTCCCCCCAGATATACTGCATTCTGTACGTCTTCTGGTGGTGGGGCTGGCCTGAGGTGGCAATGGGCCTCAAAGGATGGGATACTAATGTGGCAGATCATGAGCACTTCTTCTTGCTTAGGACACTATACCACACAAACCAGCTTCAAGAATGAATATTGAGTCAGGCATCATGGTGATATGTACCTATAATCCTAGCACATGGAAGGCTGAAGTAGGAGGGTTGTCACAGGTTCAAAAGTACCGGACCAATCAGGGCTCCATATCAAAACCTTGTCTCAAGAAAATAAAATAGGGGGAAGAATGAAGGAAGAAGAAGTCGAAGGTGAAGGAGGAGAAGGAGGAAGAGGAAAAGGGGGAGGAGAAACAGGAGAAGAAAGAGAAGGAGGAGGAGAAAAAGTCACTTCCAACACACATGCATACCAATTTTAGTTGCCAACCTTGATGGATGCTAAATGTCCCATAATGTCTAGAGGACCAGACCTCCAGCACTCACTTGGTCACATCTCTAGTTTGGCTCTCACCATGTAAGCTCTGTGTGCCCTGCTGTTCCTTCTGTCTGCTAGAGGGTCTATTTGTGGTTATGACAGTAAGGACTGTGAGCTATGTGGAAGGGAGTGAGTCATCAACACTTGATGGCTCACTTTGCATGGACATTCCTATCCTCTGTCACCATCCCATCCAATGCTATAGATACGGAAATGAGGGTATGCTCCTTCTTGCTTCCCAGGTCCTGTGCTCTGTACTGGTGTGAAGCTCACTCCAGGTTTATCTGCTGTGGGTCCTGCTTCTTCATTCTCATGGTAGAAATGTCTCTAGTGATCTTCTCCCCATCTTTTTTTCTAGATAAAGTTGGTCTCATAACTCACTTCTCTCACAGCCTTCAGTCCTCTGACTGGCCTTTGATGGGACCTGTCATACCTGCTGCTATTCTGCACACGATGTAGCTAAGCCTTGGCTCTTGACACAGCTTCCAGAATCCATGGCCAGTGCCTTGGGATTAGACAGCAATTCCCAGGCTCCAGGTATACCTGTCATGGCCCTTGAATGTTCACTTGAGTAACATCAGACTGGAGCCAGCTCTGACTTTCTTTGTGTCTTTTGATTGAAGAATGTGGCTATTCTGGTTTTGTCATTCATCACTCCTGACAAGTGATACTGGGACACTGCTCTACTGGGGTAGCTTGGCAGGTAACCCTTAGTCTTCCCTGCTAAGTTCTAGCAGTCCAGGTAGATGAATACCCTGTGATATTGTTCATAGTCACCTAGGAGTACCCATTCCTTTCACCATGTATTTCTCCTCTGGGCTCTTCTATTTCATGGTTCCACCTCCACTAGCACCTTCTGGTGGTCCTACCTGAGAGTCTGGGTTCTTTTCCTCGCTGTACTCCTCAACACCTTTTCTGGAAGCCTGCTCTATTGTCTATTCCTCTTTGTAGCCATCATGAAAAGCAAACACGTACCAGATAAAATTAATCACTACTCTGAAGGTAGTGTCTGATTTCTCTTTTCTTTACAATGTATTTTTTTCCACTTGAGTGCAATAGCATGCATTCATAGCATGCAGGAAAAAATGTGGCCTGTGTGACCAAAAGTCAGTGGCATAGAGAGTACAGATAGAGGGGGCGGGAAAAGGAGGACTGGAAGGAGAGAAAAAGGGAAAAGAGTCCATGGAAAAGACATGGGGATGTGGATCATGCCTAAGACCTGTGCCATTTTTTTTCCATAATATTCTGTCCAGTTTTATGTCAACTTGACTCAAGCTAAAGTCATCTGAGAGAAGGAAACTTCAATTGGAAAAGTTGCCTCTATAAGATCAGGCTATAGGCAGGCAAGGTGTGTTAGAGCCTGTGAATCACTGAAGAAAGACCCCAGACTCAGATGGTGTGCAAAAATGAAGACTGTCTATTCTGCAGAGAATTCCATCATACTGGGGTCACCACCCTCACAAAATGGTTGTGGCCCTGAGGGGAGCTCGAAGACCCCCTTTAAAGCCAGAAAAGGGAATTCCTACTGTGGCTATATAAGCTCCACTGGGGCTGGTATTGAGACTTTACACTGTGAGGACAAGATCTTAGGGTCCCCAAAGACCACCAGGAACTGGACCATGTATGCAAGAGCAAAGAGCTTTATTCAGGCTTAAGCTCAGACTCTCCACCGTCACCAGTGCAGTGGATCAGACAGGAGAGTCCCAAGCAGCTGCATGGCAGGGTTTATTGGGATTTGAGCAAGACCAGGAAGTTCCAGCTCAGCAGTTACATGATTGGGTGACATTCAGCAAGGGCAAGCTTGTTACAAAGTGATTGGCTATTATAGACTACAGGAATGTTAGGTAATTTTTGAGCCTTGAATGTTCTACTACAAGGTTGATAGGCTGCCCAGCACAAGTACCCCACCCTGAGATAAGATACCTTCCCATTCTTATGGTTACCACCAGACAGTTCTTGGGCAGGGAATTTTATGGTCTTGTTTCTGGAATTGGTGACCTATGGCCTAATTCCTGAGACTGATGACTTTTTTTGGGGGGGTGGGGAGGTAAGGCCTAGTCCTCTCATTACCATGAGTCAGATCATGGAGACCTGATTGTTAACAATAATATTATTGGGACCCTGGAAGGACAGTCAAAGGCCAGGCAATGGGGCACTTTCAGAAGCATCTGATTAGTGATCTAGTTGAAAAGAGAAGGAGCAATCACATCAGCTGGACTGGTTTTCATCAATTTTCAGCGAGTTCAGATCTCAGCAGCTCATAATATAGAGGTGATCCATGAATGGAGTCTGTTGGCCAGGTGAAAATCTGCTGAGACAAATATAAACTATAGACAGAAGTTAAAATTGTCTAATAATTGGAAAAGATGAGGAATCCCATGACCAAGGGTAAATCCCATTTTCAAAAACAGGCAGTTATACTCATCTGGGATATACTCTGTTTGAGCCGTGGCAGGTAGACCCAGACTTATAACTTTTTGATTTCCTGAAGCTTACATGAATTTTAATTTATAAAATTAAGTATATTAGGATTACTATTGTATTGAGATCCATATTTTAAAAGCAGTTAACAGGTGTCCGTAAGACATCAGGAGTAGACTCATGCCACTGAGACCTAGTAAAAGCTATAGCTTTGGGTTTAAAACAAAACAAACAAACAAAACAAAAAACAAACCTTATTTTCTCAGTCCAGAGGGCTAGATATACAGATTGGACAGACATGTTTTTTTATCATGATGAGAGTCTCTTTAAGTTTGTATTCAGGAGACAACCAAAAGAAAATAAAAGTCTTGATCTTGTAACTCAATAGTAAGCAGCTAGTGCTCCATCAGCTTATCAGAATTCCGTGGATCAATGTTAAAATTCTGAACTTCTGAAATCTTATAACAATATAAGTGTAACAATAGCATAGAGGGGGAGAGAAATTGGAAACATTTATTTTTATATGTCTTAAATCAAAAGTATTTCAACTTGCACTTACATACCTTAAAACACCTTCTTAAACCCACAAACACTTTATAAGTTGTATTTATCAACCTTAAAATACCTTCTTAGACCCACAAGTACTGTCTTAGAGGCTTTCTTTCAAAACTTTCATTTACCAACCTTGAAACATCTTAGATCCTCAAAAAAAATTTTTTTAGATCCTCATAACTTAAACTTTTATATCCTTAGAACTTACATAAACTTTATACTTATTTTATCCAGTTAATTCACCTCAAGACACATGTGGTCATTTGAACAGCCACTTAAATGAAGGAACAGTAAAAAGTTACATTGAAATCTGTTTATCTTTTAACATGAAGTCTGTAAGCAAGGCAAACCTGTTTGCTTTTTTAAACAAGAGATCTAGTACCTAGTAGTTTTAACTAGCTAATGAATCGACTAATAAGAGTGGATCTAATTGTCTATTTTTTGGCTGGTAAGCTACTATTAGCCTAGCCATCAATGTCACCAGAGACCTGAGGAGGATAAATTATAACCTAAATGAATCTATATGTTAATAAAAATGACAGAGATGACTAGTCAATCTACCACTTAGACAATTGTCATCTATTCCTGTGGTTTCATAGCATCATGGGAAGAGGCAGTCTGGCCATCAGGCACAGAAGATGAGAGGCTGTTTCTGTGGAAGAGCATGAGAAACTGACCTCATCTCATTTTCATCAACATGAGACAATAATTTTCCAGGTGTCCACTTTTGTCCATAGTTCATTCTGGGACTTAGCAGTGGGATAGTTGGGACAGTCTCACCCAGTGGTTAGTGTTTAGAGTTGAAGTCATCTGTCATTGTGCCCAAATCTTCTTGAAGATCTTGGGGAGCTACTGATAGAATTTGGGATTCTCTGTCTATCATAATAAGCTTACACATGTTAAATGCCATATTCAGCAGATCTTTGACAAGCTTGAGGGCTAGCATATCTGAGTTAATCTTTGTCTGTCTTTAGTACTTCTCTAAACTATACCCTGTCAACATAAAACAGAATGTTACAATCTATAATTATGGCATATTCTGTAGTTTTAGGACCACATCTATTTCAAGTAGATCTAAATAGGCAAACTTTGTAATTACCCATTCTAGGCTTAAGCTTGAAAACGTAAGCAAGAGACTAGGTAATGCTCAATCTTGTAATCAACTGCATCAGTTATAAGCACAACTTTAAATATATTTTTGAACTAAAAGCAAAGCAAAATTTTCAATCATAGATACAGTTCATAAGGGACTGGCAAATCTCGCTGGCCCTACCACATTGCATGATCAAGACTGAAAAACAGAACAAACGTTTAAAGGACAGAAGTTGTACTTGGCACTAAACAGGGTACTGAACAAAGTTGGCAGCCCTCAACAAAAAAATGGCTGCAGACCACAACTCTCCCACAACTAAGATGGCTGCCAGTCATGAGACTGCCCTTATTTAAGATGGCAGTGAAACCATGGCTCCACCCTCTTTATTCCCAAATCGATATGAACAACATATGTTGTTACAGGTCTTAGTGGGCAATTTAAAAACGTAGCCATTAGGTGTAGCTGCTGGTGCTGCTGCCTTTTATGGTACAGCACTATGGAACATTCACCATTTCCAGAGTCAGCAACACAGTAGCTTGTTAATCTGAGTCAATCTTAATAAAATTTTACCATCATATATACAGTATGTTGTAAGAATACAGCCTTGAATTTTTGTATTAAAATGTCCATTCCAATTTAAAATGAGACTTGTTGCTTTCTTAATCTAAAAGGATATAGGATAATAAACAGAAAATTCATTACTACTAAGAGGTTCTGTAATTGTTGCTCTATACCACGTGGCTATCTCAAGGTGGTGGGCTGCTCTCTCACACAGCAGGCTGTAGGCCCTGTGCTTCACAGGTTATTTAAGTTTTTGTTACAGATGTTACAGATTAAATCTATGACTAAGACATACAAAGCATAGTAAACTTATACATTTAAGACCAGCCAGGAATAAACAATGTGGTGGTCATACATACATTTAAAACACACAGACAAAACGTCTCTCACTTTCTCCAGCTGTAATTTCAAGAGAAGTGCACCTTGTTATCTACTAAATCTAAGCAAGAGTTAGGGCTTGCTAGCAGTGTTGCTCAGTTGCAGAGGAGACAGGGGATCATGGCATCAGCGAGACGTCAAGCCAGGGCTCTGCACACTGCAACCACCCCTTGGTGCCCCGATAGGAGCTCACAGGCTTTTAGAGCCAGAAAGGGGAATTCCTACTCTGGCTATGTGACCTCATTTGGGACTGGCTGGCTCTTTGGAATTAATTTCCTCTCAGTTGTAGGGCATTTTCTTAATTAGTGATTGACAGGGCAGGGCTTCGTCCATTGTGGGTGGAGATACTGCTTGGCTAGAGGTCCTTGGTTCTATAAGAGAGGAGGTTGCATAATCCATGAGGAGCAAGCCAGTAGGCAGAGTTCCTTCATGGCCTCTGCATCATCTCCTGCCTCTAGGTTCCTGCCCAATTTGAGTTCCTCCTTGGCTTCCGTCAGTGAAATACAACTCAGGATATATAAGCCAAATAAATACTTTCCTCCCCAAGTTGCTTTTTATGGTGTTTTATCACAGCAAAAGGATCCCTGACTAAGACATTGGATATTTAGCATTCAGCCCTGCAAGTACTACTATGGCCTGCCATTCCTTCAGGCCATAAGGAGATATTAAACAACATAGAGTGTACATGATCCTGGCTTGGCCACAGGGAGGGAGGAGAGGAAGTGTTGGCAGTAGTCAGCTCCCGCTTGAGAGAGGGCTCTGCCTCTGAGCTGGGATTGCTATTTAAAAACACACGCTGACAATAGCCTGCAACGTTTTGGTGGTTGTCTATGGGACCACACTGACAAATAACTTGAAAAGAGATAGCCCATACCTGGCACTAGCTTTTTTTTTTTTTTTTTTTTTTTTTAATTTGCTAGCCTATAGTGTTTCGGGAAGGTATTGTTCTCCCATTACAGGACAACTCTATTTAAACTTCACATATATAATTTCTGAATGTTTTTCATGTTAGTTATCACTCCCCATACTTGTCTTCTCATGCCACTCCCATTTAAACTTTCCAGTTTCATTGTTCCCCTCTCCTCTTCATATTAGCTGCATTCTCTTTCCCTTCTCTTGAATTTCCCTCCCATGTCCCCTTACTAGTTTCTGACTTGCATCATTTTAAGCACACGTCTCTAAAGATTCAAAGCTACATATGTGAGAAAGAACGTAGCAACATTTTGTACCTCTGCATCTGGGTTACCTTGACTTGGAAGTATTATTTCCAGCTCTACACATATCCCTGAAAATTTTGTAATTTCATTTTTATTTACAGCTGAATAATATTCCATTGTGCATGAGTCACATTTTCAGTATTCATTTGTCTGTCAGTGGACATCTAGGCTGTTTCCATTTCCTGGCTTTTGTGAAAGAGCAGCAATGAACATGGGTGAACAAGTATCTCTGTAATAGGATATAGAGTCCTTGCCCAAAAGTAGTATAGATGGATCATACAGTAGATCAATTTCTAGCTCTCCGAGGAACTGCTACATTGACTTCCATACATTGGCTGTACTAATTTACACTCCCACTGGCAGTGAATAAATGTTCCCCTTTCCCCTTACCCACACCAGCATTTGCTACCCCCTCCCCTTTTAATCTTAGCCATTCTGACTGAAGTAAGATGAGATCTTAAAGTAGTTTTAATTTACATTTCCCTGATGGCTAAGGGTGTTGGGCATTTAAAAAAAATTCTTAGCCATTTGTATTTCTTCTTTTTAGAACTCTTTGTTTAATTCTATGCCTTATTTTTTTATTAGGTTGTTTGTTTCCTTATTGTTTAGTTTCTTTTGTTAATGTTGTTGTTCTTTATGTATTCTAGATAGCATCCTTAGCAAACTTGTTGGTAAGACCCTGTGGCTGAAGACACCATATACTTGAATCATAGAACATAGAGAAATCACGCTGGTACAGACCACAGACTGGGAAGCTTCATCTCTCCTGGCAACCTCCCATAGTGCTGGAAGAAGCTATGCATGTGGCTGGGAGGGGAAAGTCACCAACAGTCTTACCCAGCTGTGAACCTGTGAACTACAGTAATGATGGACCTGGAAAGATGTGCTGCAGTAGTGGGGTTAATCAATCACTTTCTGATTGGCTTAAAGCCCTCTTTATAAGGTAGAACTCATGGCTGGTACAGTTAACTGAGAAAAAAAGACAAACAAACAATGCAGACCAAACAAACCCCCAAAAGTAAATAAATAAAACAAAATAAAACAGACCCAAACCCATGACTGGCTATGTCATAGGCCTCAGGAGAGATCCTAATAGTATTAGTATGTTAAACACACAGTAGTTAACTGCCCTCTTACTATTATTTTTGCTTTGTGCATGTCCGTGCACCACTTGCATGCTTGGTGTCCATAGAGTCCAGAAGGAGCTGAAGTCCCTGCAACTGGAGTTCTAGGTCATCGTGAGCACCACATGGGTTCTGGGAATAGAATCACCTCTGGAAGAGCCAGCCAGTGCTCTTAACCACTAAGCCATCTTTCCAGCACCCAGTTTTTATTATTATACCCGTATATTAGTGTAGCTCTGTGATGAATAGGATAGCCATATCACACCTCTCCCTTAAGGCTCAGGGATCGTTGTGGGAGAGAAGGGGAGAAGATTGTAAGAGCCAGAAGTAGTGAACATCAGCAATGGAACAGTATCGGCTGGACATGTCGTGACAGTAGCACACACGAACTCCCAGCAGTTATAGTTACTTGTAATTAAATGCACAGGATCTACACAAGATCAAGCCAGTGAAGATCCACGTGCAGATGGGGGAAGGGCTCATTCAGACTCACCCCTGACTGAGGGGCTATTGGCAGTTCATGGCCACTGGACAAGTGGGAGTCAGTATTTTTCAAGGATGTGATCCTGGAGAAGCTAAAAATGGCCCAGTGGATGGTCCTATACCCACGCACATATAGGCAGCACTAAATGGACTTAAAAAAAGAAAGCTCGTTCTTTTTTGGGGGAAGGGATGGAAAAGTGGGGGGGCATCTGAGAAATTGGAGGGGAGGAATAAGGGGTGAATTTGCAGTATAGGCACACATGGAACTCTCAAATTAAAAAAACGTGAAGGCAGAATACCTAAAACCTTCCACTTTGCATTGAAGAGTGTAATTAAGCCTTTAAATTAGCTCACGTGGGGCTGCAGGTGAGCAACATTAAGGTGTCATGAGGCTGCAGCTGGAACTTAGAAATGGCCTTTTTTTTTTTCTTCCTTCTGATCTGGTGACTGCAGACCTTACATTTTCTTCGATTTCCAGCTGAATCTCAAGTAATGCAATTAGTTGCATTTGTTTTTAATATGAGGAATTAGAGCCCAGAGTCAAAGCTCTGACTCAGGCTCTGATAATGAATTATGGGAGCCAGAGGCTACACAGGCAGAGAGCAAGGACGCCACGGATGCACGCCAAAGAGAACAGTTGTGGAGCCCTGAGGCTGCCGGGGAGACACACTTGGTTTCATTCTATCTGTGTTTGTAATTGTATAGTCTCAGTGCTCGCTGTGGGGAAGGGGATTCTGTGAGGCTGGGCTCTGCTGGCAGATGCCCAGGCTTCTGTCCCACTGCTTGAGGTCCAGAAGCTAGGATTTCACCTGCAGACAGTTGGGGACATGCCTCATCATCCTAATGCCCACTATTGATGCATCTCTCAGGCTTGGTGGTTCCCGATCTCCATGTGAACCTGAAGGAAACTGTTCCAGCCACTCACTCATCTCTCACACGAGATACAAATAAAGAAATTTTAAAAGTGTAGAATATAGCTGAGTGTGGAGTGAGGTTTGAGAATGACGAGCCTGTCTTTTCAGCTTTCAGTGTTCACATGTGACAGGGAAGCCATGGTGCACATCAGACAGCTCACACATCAGTGTTCAAATCCAGAACTGAAGCCTCCATCTGCTTTCTCCACCTCCAGCCAGCATCCTCAGCCATGTGCTGCACCACTCTGGCCCTTTCACCGCTGTGAGCCCTGATGGCTGGGGCTCATTAGGTTTGGCATCACCCTTATTCAGTGAAGAACTTGAAGCTTAGCACAAACATCCTGAGCCCACATTAAGTGCTGGCTCGAAGCCACTACTGATGAGTCCATCAATGAACTGTGCACATCGCACATTTCCCATATGGTGGAAGCTCTCCCTTACAGCTCCAGCTTAACATTTAAGCATTCTTCTTTTATCCTAGTACAATTCCATAAGACAAACTTTCAACCTGCCTACATTCTTAGCATTTCTGTCTGGCTTGGTAGATGCCTCTGCCTGGATCTCAGCAGGAGCCTGATTCTAATGCACATCATCTTTAGACCTGCCACTGTCTTTTTCCATCACCCTGGCTTCAGCTTCTCCTTTCCTTCCTTCCTTCCTTCCTTCCTTCCTTCCTTCCTTCCTTCCTTCCTTCCTTCCTTCCTTCCTTCCTTTTTTTTCTCTCTCTCCCACTTTCCTGTAGGGTTCACAGGGTTTCCCACTACCAAGGGAGTGAGTCCTGTAGCTGTAGCTATAAGATCCCACCTTCCAATTGTTTGGGGCTTTAACCAAAAGCAGTAATCAGTTTACCTAGACAGCGTGGAAGGAGAAAAGAGCCCATCTCCTTATCTCCCTCCTTCTCATCCCCTTCTCCTTCCTCTCTTCCCTGCAGTCTTTTTTTTTCTATCCTCCCTTTTCCCCTCTTTTCTTCCCTCCCTCTCTCCCTCCTTATCCCTTCCTCTTCCTCTTTTTCTTCCTTCTATTGGTTCAGTATAGGTGACTCAGCTTCCATCCTAAAGGACAGGGCATCTCTTCTGGCTGTGTTTGGTCAAGGAAAGACCAGGTGGATTGCCAGAGATCAGCCTTTTGCCAGTCAGATCCTCCCACAAGGCCCACTTCCTCTCCAAGGTCACATACTATGAGGTCATCTTTGTAGGCAGAACAAGCTGAGGTGCTGGTCTCCGATGGCTTGGTTGCTTAGCTTGGGCTTCTCTTCCATGTGATGGACAGTCAAGTGATCTACAGAGGCTTGTATTCCTCAGTGCTCCCATGTAGACTCACAGGGCCATGCAGAGCATCTCCTCAGCCTGAGTCTGGACACGAGGGTCCTTTTTTCTATGCCTGGCCTGGAGCTGGCTGCTCAGAGAGCTTCTCCGTGGCTCCTAGAAATGTCCAACACAAACCTCCTCAAGGTCGCCTTTGCCCCTGTGGCGAGCATCTGTAAAGGCTGCTGTGGACATCTGGATCTTGGGGTCAGCAAGGTGGTACCTTACACAGGCACACTTGACTCATGTCTACGGTGGACTCAGGCACTTCCATGGGGACTGCCACTTTTTAAAAAATTATTTTTATTTTTTATATTGATTACAGTTTATTCATTTTGTATCCCAGCTGTAGCCCCCTCCCTCAGTCCTTTCCAATCCCATCCTCTCTCCCTCATCTCCTCCCAAGCCCCTCTCCAAGTCCATTGATAGGAGAGGTCCTCCTCCCCCTCCATCTAACCCTAGCCTATCAGGTCTCATCAGGACTGGCTGCATTGTCTTCCTCTATGAACTGCCACTTTCTAACCTGAGCTTGTTGCCTTTCAGGCTGCCTTTCTATGCCATCCATCCCACTGGCATCTTGACCTAGCGGAGCCACATCTCAGAAGAACTGCATAGGAAGGGGACCTTGATGCTTCCCTTCAGAACAGTATGAGCAATGAAGCCTTGCTGGTGAGACAAGACTGAGTTCTGAATTCTGAGACACTGAGACTTTGCTGAGATTGCTTCTCTGGTCACGGCTTGCTTCCTGATGACACTGAAATATACCAATGTGACAAAAGGGAATAATGCTTTTCCATTTTATGACTTTAAAAAATTTTTTTACTGCTCAGGCAACTAATAAGGTAAGACACTAGAAAGAACATGTGGTAAGGTACGGTGCACACACACATACACTGACTGCCTAGAAGAATATTCCAGAAGGTTGTCCCCTATGTACAAGGGATCGGCATGCAGACCAGAAGCCATGGCCTGCCCAGGGACTATTCTAGGCACCTGCTCCCTTCTAGAAGAAGCCTGTGCCACTGGGATGTGGACAAGGCCCATCTCCACCTGGTTTTATCTACTAGGTTGAGCTCCAGAGCTGTGTCCATCACCAAGGACATGAACATTTTTACATCAGCCAAAAGTAAGAATGGACCAGGCTCTGGGGCCTTGTTGGAACATTTTAACAGATACTTAATAAAATCTATGTTTAGAGGCATTAAATAATTGAAGTGTCCTTCATCTGTACTTGCTATTGAACACGAGTTCTAAGTGCCAACACCGGAGGAACTGTTTATAAGAGTTTGATTCATCCTCACGGATCCCCACAGGGCTGTAGTTTCTGTCCACCGCCCAGTGACCATGGCAGTGAAGAGGGAGGGGGGAGAATACTCACTAGGGATCTCTCGTTGGAAGCTAAGTTCAGGCTGTTCCCACCAAGCCAGTCACTGCCACTCTGAATATCAGTCCTACAGTAGCTCCTGGAGGTTGTGTAATGCAGTGTACAGCCTGCTGGAGCTCAGGGGCTGAGGCGAGGCAACGGGTCATGCAGTGCTCGCAATGGAACCCGCCACATGCCTGGCATCAGGGGCAGAGTACATCTGAGAAAAATGGCCATTGGCAGTTCTCCAGCTGGGGTCACAGTGAAAGAGATTTAAGAGGTGTAAACAAATGAAAATGAGCAGAAGGACCTTTGAACCAGCCCAGGAACCCAGCTCCATGGCACACAGCTAGATACACACAAAGCCTGGGCCCAGCTGGCTTCCTGGGAGAATACGTTCAGTTTATGAAATAATTAATGAGTAGATGGTTGAGTGTTTTGATGAGTGAACAAAAAAAACCTACAGGCAACTAAGGAGTTCTGAGAGCAGGAGAAATAGTCTTCCCCAGGGAAGGGCTTGGCAATTGGTTGTCCAGCGCCAAATAATCAGCTCTGAAAACATACATACAAATAACGTTATATAGACCAGAATGCATATATATGCATTCAATAATAATTAATGAAAAAAGGGCTCATGGATTTGGAAGAGTTTGTAAGAAGGGAGGTGTGGGAGGATTTGAAGGAAGGCAGGACTATTGTAATTATATTATAATATCAAAAAGTTTAAAAAAGAGTGAATGACTTAATAAAAGAATGAATGACCTAATCAAAATAGCAAAGAACAATGGCATAAAGGCATGCTTATAGAAAGGTAGAGAAGAAGGTGGAATAAAACACAAAAAAATGAGGAAGGAGACAGAGGAAGGCTGAGAGGAAGATAGGCCTTGTAAGACCAGCATATGGGTCTTGTCTGATGGGCCTGGGGCCACTGGCCTTCCTCTGGGTGTCCAGGGCTTCCAGGAATGCCCCTGTCTGTGTTCTGCAGGGTTGGGAGCTCTTGTGCTTTAAAGCACAGCACATCGAGGCCTGGAACATCACGGACTGAGTCCCACACAGAAAGCCCAGCTGGTCATCGCCAGTGTTAGTATTTTGGAACACAACCTGCTCCTGGGTTACCCAGCAACTTAATGATGTCATCATGTGTCACCAGCCAGATGGGTTACCTTGCCCCTTAAAGGGCTAACCCTGACACATGGTATCTCTCTTACTCTCTCTCTCTTACACTCTTACACTCTCTTTCTCTCTCTCTCTCCCTCTCTCTCGGGGCTCCCCCCTTTCCCTTTCCCTTTCTCTCTCTCCACCATGTCCTGCTCCCCTCTTCCCCCTCCCTCCTAATAAACCTCTCACAGAGAATATTGGTTGACACACAGCACGCGGCAGCAGGACCAGCGGTGCCGGAGGGAGAGCAGTGAAGTGTTTTGTTAAAGAACAGAGAAAATCAGTTGAAACCATCCTGTCTGGAGTCAGAAAGGGTTCCTAGCTTTGCTAGGAGAGCCCTATCCTAGCCAACGCACCAATGAAATGTTATTAAAAAAACATGAGTCAACCAATATTCTCTGCGAGAGGTTTATTAGGAGGGAGGGGGGAAGAGGGGAGCAGTACATGGTGGGGAGAGAGAAAAGGAAAGGGAAAGGGGGGTACCCCAAGAGAGAGAGGGAGAGAGAGAGAGAGAGTGTAAGAGTGTAAGAGAGAGTAAGAGAGAGACCATGTGTCAGGGTTGGTCCTTTAAGGGGCAAGGTAACCACGCCTTCTAGGTGTGGCCACCTGGCTGGCGACACTTGATGACATCATTAAGTTGCTGGGTAACCCAGGAGCAGGTTGTGTTCCAAAATACAAACAGCCAGGCCATCCAAATAGAAGAGCGACATGTCACAGCTGCCTTCGTTGTCCAGCACCATAGCCAATGTCATCACTTCTCTAGGCCCTGGGGAGGATTCCAGCCGAGCCACACAATACATCATGTGGGCCTCGCCTGCTGACATCTGGCTTTGGTTCTACATTCTCCCCTAAACATGAATCAAATCTGTTCTTTGGAACAAAAATTCACCAGAATCGTTGCTCATTAGCATGAACAGATGGCTCTGTGCTGGGACCATCCTGTACCCAGCAGAGCTGTCAGGCTCAGGCCTACCTGGGTGGGAGAATCTGTGCCCATGCATGGCTTTCCCACACTAGGAGGGACAACCCTTGCTAGCCAGGCCAGCTTTTCTGAGTGCATAACTATGGAGCCCAAGAGCATTGTCAGCAGACCAGCTCCCAGTGGTGCTGTTTGTCAGGAAACTGAAGCCAGGGGTGATCAGGAGACTTGGCCAAAGTCACAGGAATCAGAAGGGTAGATCCAGGGTTCAGAAGCTCCCCCTCAGGAGTCAGAGTGCAGGTTCGTGCTCTAGGGTAGACATCTCAGGCTATGACATCTCTAGCAAGGACAGAAATGGTCCACCTCATCCTGAGAGCCAGCATGAACCAATCAGTAAGCAAATGAAGTCACTTCATCATGAAGCAGTTCATGAGCTACTCCTGCGGCTACATGGGTGACTAGGACTAAGCCCATTGGGCAGTGCTGATGCTGGGGCCTGCTTGGCAGGAGATTCTAATTTCCTCTCATGTGGCTAGCTCCTCAGGTTGGACATGATCGCTAGTGTCTTAAACAAAGCATCTGTGATCAGCCACAGGTGACTTTCCACTGCAGATGAAGGACTGGGGGCTCATGAAGGTGTAGAGGCCTCACGAAGCCCATCCCTTCTCTGAGGTTAAAGAAGTGGCAAATAATTACGGCAGGGAATTCCCGCTAATACAGCTGCCCAAGTTACTCAGACTCCTATAATTGATCCCAATAAACTCATAGGTTCACCACCTGAGCTCGGACAGAATCCTTTGGTCTTCTGCTTATCTATCTGCAACATATAGACATTTCCTTATGTCTCCCCTGGAAAAAAATATGTACAGCACTTGTTTCTATGTGGTTGACACATGCCCAGAGCCTTAGGCCCAGGTGGAGTGGGCACACAGAAGGCAAGAAAGTGAGGAAAGCATCTTTCCCTTCCTGGCTAGTCCCTGTTCCTTTTGACTTACCCATTTTTCTGAATCCCTGGCCATTCTTGCTCTGAGAAATTTGTATATTCTTGTCACCTAGAGCCAGTTCGATGAAGATACTGATACCAGCACTTAACAATTATGACAGCTTTAGCTTTAGCGTTTTTTTGCAAAAATTCTCTTCACGATGGAAATAAATCAAGTAAGTACTTAAGAGAGGCCGTGGTATCCCAGGCCCCTCTTAGATCATCACCAGAGGCTGGTGTGTAGCCTGGCAGGTGAGCATGCCTTCCTCCACCCTCCAGAGTGCTTCCTTATCTGTGTATGCAAGAAGAGCACCCTCTCCTTGAGGGGGAGTGTTAAAAATTGAGAGTTGGCATTTCAGCCAATGCTGGCGTCGTCTCAAACATTAATCAGTCTTCTATTATGAATGGCTCAGATGCGGAGCGAAGTTGGATGGATTTCAAAGACTTCCCTCTCTAACAAGCATGCACCAACAGTTTCCTGAAACTAAAAGGGTCTTACATGGCAGAGGAGGAAAAAAATCATTAGTCTCTAATGACCCTGGCTTTGCTCTAAAGGCTGTTATCTCTGGAGCCGCGCTGGCACGCGGCTGGTGTGCCTGAGAAGCGAGTTCCTTCTTTTATTCATAAGCTCAGTTCTCATTAGCCTCCTATTTCGGATCCCCACCGATGCGTGGTGGGATCCCCACTCTTTGAGGCCTGCTGGCTGTCCGCCACAAAGTAGAACCTCCGTTTTGATTCCTGGGCTTTAAAATACAGGTTTTAGTTCATGTTCTGTTCCCTTGCTGGCACATGTATGGTGCTTTCTTTTTTTTTTTTTTCTTTTTGGGAAACAGCAGTTTCTGGAAGGAGCTCATTAATAATTATATTTTTGCTGATATTGGTGAAGATGCAATTATTCAGAAGACTCCAGGGACATTCAGCCCGGCTCAGGCTCAGAATCTGCTGCTGTTGCTGGCGCCCAAAGTCCTAAAGCCTTTGGCTGACTAGAGTGAGTGCTAGTCGGTGCAAGGCTGTGGTAGCCTGTGTGCAGAGGGTAGAAGGAGTCCACAGCATGAGCAGGTCTTCCTCAGTGGTCCACAGAGACCATGAAGCTTCGAAGGTAGCTAGAGCAATCCCCCCAGGCCACATGCAATGAGTTCCAGGACATCCTTTGATAGCTTGTCATTGAGTCCTTTGCTGGGACCCCCAAGTCAGTGTCTGTTTCATCTCAGTTCCTCACAGCACTCACAAGCTCTCAGAAAACAAAAGGATGTGGCTGGAGAAAGCCAGAGGTCTCAACAGCAGAATAGCCACACCTACAGTATAAGCCCTGGCATTCAGTATTTGGTCCCAATCTCAGCGTCAGGCAATACTTATCATTTACTCTGTGCAAGAAATTGATCACACACACACACACACACACACACACACACACACACACACATACACACACACACACACGTATGTATGTATGTATCAAGTTGGTAGTTTTTGCCTATCACACACAAACCCTGAATCCTTCCAGGACTGTATAAATTGGGCATGGGGCCACACAACTATGATCTCCAAAGAGAAAGGACCAGAAGTTCAAGGTCATCCTTTGAAACACAGTGAATCTGAGACCAGCCTGAGATATGTGAGGCCCTGCCTCAAAATAAGGACACAGCCTAAACTGTGTATTTAAAAAGAAGTTTCAGACTTGCAGAAGTTGACGCTCCTCACCACATTTAACTTCTTGGGGAAAAAAGTTGGCTGGCTATCATCTTACCTTGCTGAGTGATGTCATCAGTAACACAGTTCACTGCTTGGCCTGAGTCAGAGTGAGGGTCTATCCAGGGCACTCGGGGCTCTTTCCTAGTTCTCTGCATAGGAAACCTTCAGCATGTCTTTTTGCAAGGTATTAGGCCAAACACACAATCTTGAAGTGTGGAACTGTGGACCTTCCACACTGGGATATTTTAACAAAACTTATCTCCTTAGAAAACTGGCTTTTAACAATCTCTGGCAGCTGCTTGTAATACATGTGGAATTAATTGGTAAGGTCAGACAGCCCAGAGTGGAGCATTGTACTGTGGGGGAGGCTCTTCCTCAGAAATGATGTTCAAAGTCTACCGTGTCCTCAAATAGACTCTTTCTCATATCAGTGCAGAACCTATATTCCTCAAGAACATACGCAAACATATCCATGTTTGCACACATACACATTTGCTATCCACACACATACATGTATGATGTCTACATACACATACGAAAGAGTATACATGCTTCTTTTAGTGACCAATGTTTCACATTAAATTTTCAAGTTTATGTATTTAGCCTTACTGGGTGAAATCTACTTAAACTTAGATCTCCATGTGTATTAGTTATTGTTCTTGTCCCTGAGACAAGAGCATCTTAAGAAAGGAAGGATTCCTGTCCTGTTCCCTGTTTTCTCCCTCTTCTGATGTCCATCCTCTTTGCCCTTCTGAATGGGGATTGAGTATCTTAGCCAGAGTCCTCCTTCCTGATTAGTTTCCTTAGGTGTGCAGATTTTAGTATGTTTATCTTATATGTCTAATATCCACTTATGAGTGATTATATACCCTGTGTGTCTTTCTGCTTCTGGGATACCTCACTCAGGATGATCTTTTTTTAGTTCTCACCATTTACCTGCAAATTTCATGATTTCCTTGTTTTTAATTTCTGAGTAATATTCCATTGTGTAGATGTACCACAATTTCTGTATCCATTCCTCAACTGAGGGACATCTGGGCTGTTTCTAGCTTCTGGCTATTACAAATAAAGCTGCTACAAGCATGGTTGAGCAGATGTCCTTGTTGTCTACCACAGACGGCTTCTGAAAGGCTCTACCTTGCAGGGTATCAAGGCAGATACTGAGACTCATAGCCAAACTTTGGGCAGAGTGCAGGGAATCTTATGAAAGAAGTGGGAGATAGTAAGACTGGGAGAGGACAGGAGCTCCACAAGGAGAGCAACAGATTCAAAAAGTCTGGGCACAGGGGTCTTTTCTGAGACTGATACTCCAGCTAAGGACCACTCATGGAGATGGCCTGGAACCCCTGTACAGATGTAGCCTATGGCAGTTCAGTATCCAAGTGGGTTCCATAGTAATGGGGACAGGAACTGTTTCTGATAGGAACTGATTGGCCTGCTCTTTGATCACCTTCCCCAGAGTGGGGAGCAGCCTTACCCGGCCACAGGAGAAGACAATGCAGCCACTCCTGATGAGACCTGATAGACTAGGATCAGAGGGAAGGGGAGGAGGACCTCTCTTATCAGTGGACTGGGAGAGAGACATGGGTGGGGAAGAGGGAAGGTGGGATTGGGAGGGGAGGAGGGAGGAAGGTACAGGGGGGATACAAAGTGAATAAACTGTAATTAATAAAAAAATAAATTAAAACTGAACAAAAGGTTTTTAAAAAAAGTTGTCATGGTTGTGGTGTCTCCTCACAGCAATAAAACCCTAACTAAGACAGTGGAGGACTTGTTAAAGAACTACAGAGAGAATGGAGAGACTCCGGTAACCTTGTTGGAGGCCCTGGCAACCTTCAGCAGGAAGGAGCTTTCTCCCCATTTGCTCTGTGTCCTTGTTCCAGTCAGCTTCCCCAGTGCTGCTACTATTCTAGAATTTATCTATTCTTCCCCCCACCCCCCGATCTAGTCTGCTTCCACTTAATATGTAACAAGTTGAAACTGACTGGACAGGGCTAGGGAATGGCTTAGTCCCTAAAGCACGAGGAAGACTGAATTTCCATCCCCAGAAGCATAAAAAAGGGCCAGGCACAGTGGCATGTACTTTCAGTCTCAGCCCCAGGGAGGCAGAGGCAGGAGGATCCCATGCCAACCAAACTTAGCCTGATTGGTAAGCAACAGACCAATGACAGACCCTGTCTCAATAGAGGCAAAAGTGCTCTGAGGATGACACTGAGATTGTGTGCTCTGGTCTTTACAATCCCTCCCAACACACACACACACACACACACACACACACACACACACACACACACA
>NW_026590767.1:9482196-9498565 GCF_907164565.1 Psammomys obesus | reverse complement strand
CACACACACACACACACACACACACACACACACACACACACACACACGTGTACCCACCAGAAATTGAAAGGATGCTTTTTACCAAGTATGTGGTTTAGAAACATGTTGTATTTCTTCTCTACAGACTTCATTCTGCTCGTAGGGCTTGGAGTGACCTGCTTGTTGGTATTTTGCGTCTATGCTATTCTATAATTAAAAATGAAGTTTCTTGAGAACCCAAAGAACATTTGAAAATACGTTTGGAAATTCCTATGACGACTGTATCAAACTGGAGACTAGAAGAGACTCTGCAAATGTCTCCATTAGACATAGATTGCTGAGCACCCGAAAGCCTTCAGAATTAATGCTGTCTGATGCTGGCATGATGGTTTTATTCCACTCACTCGTCTCTGTAGCACAGGCAACAAAGGGAAAGGTCTGGAGAACATAGACATCACCGTCTTCACTGTGTCTAGACGTGTGTCTCTGTGCAGAGCAGTGTGCCCCAGTAAGCAACCCTTGACTCAACAACGCCCCCTGCAGGAAGTCTCAGTTTCGTTTCAATTGCTTTTGGGTATCCAGCTGTGTGATTTGTCTTCTAATTTGATGTGTGGTCACTTGGCACCTTCATGGTCACCTTCAGGGTTTTCCCAGCCCTTGTTTTGTTTGTTAGTAATGGCTGAGCAGTGTGGGCAGCTATAGGAAAGTCCCAAGGGACTTTGCAAGAAGGAGACAGATCTCAGGCATATGGAATGCGTGTTGTTAGAAATGAGTCTGGGGTCTTGAGAAAATTGTTTCATCGAGGCAGAAAGTTTTACTTCTGCAGAAGGGTGCATAGTTTCGACAAATCAAGCAAGCAAGCACACCCAGGTAAAGGCGGCCGTCCTTACGCCTTGCTCTGAGTGGTCAGTGCTCAGCCTCACCTTATTACGTGATTGGCCAATTTAAAGCAACACATCTGATGAGCAGCATATAGTTTTGAGCACTGAATGCAGCCTTGAGCACATATTTTGATTTCAAGAATGGCTACCCTGGAGGAATTTGAATTTCTGTCAGTTTCTTTACAATGAAAAAAGAAGTTTTTATTTAACTCTTTGATAGAAAAGACAGTACTCTTTATTTTTATTTCCCACAGTGTCACCTTCAGGCTGGCAGTGGAGGTGTCAGGTGAGGTGCAGATCGCAGCGCTTGGGAAGGTGCACTGGCCACTCACAGCCTGCACAGCCATGCCTGTGAGAGCTCGTTCGCCCTGTCTCCGACTGCATTACTTCTTGCTATAGACGGAAAATGTATCTCCTAACCAAAACAATTTCTTCGTGCGAAGCGAGAGAAAACAGTGAGGGAACTCTGTGGGGAAAATAGCAGCAGTGTCTTTCTGAGAGGAGCTAGTGTTTGGCAGGTTCTTTCAGAAGGAAGGAAGGAAAAGGGGTGAAGGAGTGAGGAAGGGCTGGGAAACGCCTGACCCTCGGGCCTCTTTGCTTCTTTTCTGCACACCTGTCCTGGGTGCCCCACCCCCTGGGATGGGGCCATGCAGCTGTTCGTCCTCCCTCTTAGTGTGGCTGGCACCCAGACCTGAGCACACTCAGAATAATGAGGATAAGTTAAGTAGATGTGACTTTTAGATACTTTTCCATACTCTCATGACTCTTCTTGAAAACCACACTGTTTTGGGCATTGATTTCTGTGTTTGGAAAAGAGGAATTGAAGGCTGGGGAAAGCAGGGAGCCTAAACTAGGGTTGTCATTCAAGGTGATGTGTGGTGTGGTGTGACATGAATCAGGGCAGTAGAGCTGAGCTCTAAGGTCCCCTCTGACAGGCTGATGGGTGGGGGTGGGGTGAAGGCAGGATGAGTGCAGGACACTTCTGGGCTTGCGCTTTGATCCTCTCAGATCCCAAAGTTCCCAGTACTGTTAGCCATCTGAAGCCTGGCCCAGCAGCTCTTATAGCTTCCAGCAACAGCCGAGTGCTCCATCTTCCCCATCTGAGGACTGACTGCGGTCACGTGACCAAGTCTTCAATGAACAGATCCAGGGAAGGTAGGGGTGGAACTGAGGTCACCAGAAAACACCACTCTAGGTTACAACCTGTTTTTGTCTGCTGACACCTTTTACATCACCTTGTCAAATTCATTGTACGAACTTGCTTGTTGCAATCAAATGCTATACAAAGAAAACAAATAGAAGAATAGCAGTGTGTGAAGAAACAGGAATGGAATTCTGGTGAGAAAATTACTTGATAATAGCTTGCATTATCCCCACAGTGAACAAACTTAAATATGCCCAAATTTATGTATATTCATTTCAAACAAATGTTAATTAAACAAGCTATAGTCTAATTTTCAGGTTTGAAGAATCAGAGTGAGACAGCTTTGGTCTCTAGAAGTGATGAAAAAAAAATAAAACACAGGGAAGGAAAAAAAACCCACATTCTTTGTTATGGCTTTGTATATTCAGAAAGAAAGTGCCTCCTTTTTGACACACACACTTAACGGGTGAAATAAGCATTTGTCCCGTTGAGCACTATTTAAAAAAAAAAAAACTTCATTGCTATGTGGGTGTGAATGTGTGTTGTATATGGGCACATATATGGAGGCAAGAGGGTTGCCCTCAGGTGTGGTCCTCACCTTTGACCTTGTTTGGAATAGGGTCTCTTGCTTACTGCTGTATATTCTCACCTAGCTGGTCCATGATCTTCCAGGGCTCCCTGTCTCCCATCTCTGCATATTGATGTTGGACCACAGATGCCCACTACTGCATCCAGTCTTACATGGGTCCTGGGCATCTTACCTCAGGTCCTGATGCTCATGTACCACATTATCTTCCTGGGCATCTTACCTCAGGTTCTTTATTATCTACTGAGTCGTCTACTAATCCCCCTTCCTTTTGAGATAAGGTTTCATATGCCTGGGCTGGCCTCCAACTGAAACTGGCCTTGAACTCTGGATCCTCCTGCCTCTACCTTTCAGGCACTGGCATTATAAGCATGTAACCCCACACCCTGCTGGCTGAATATCTTCTTTCTTATTTCAGTCATTCATTTGTAATTCCAACAGATGTCAGAAAATGTGGCATGGTCCGAGATGGAGGGAACTCTTTGAACTCTCTCTGTGTTATAGGAGAAGGGCATTCCCACCCGCCCCACGGAGTTTTGCTGTGTACTAGTCACAGCTCCGCTGCAGTAAAGACAGCAACTCAGAAGGAGGGCATTGAGGTTCCTGGACACTAAAGGATGACAGGGCCAGCCTAAGGCTCCATGGAAGAACAAATATGAGGTTGTAGTTAGACATTTGGTCAAGGCATTCTGTGGGAATGTGGAATACAGCCTGCCTACTCCCTGCTTCTGTCTGTTTGTATCTAACACATGCTGCCAGTCAGCCCATCCTTCTTTGTTCAGTACAGTAGGCGGGACTAAGACCTTCTCTCCCAGGTGAATGCCTCATAAAGCCAAGTGCGCCAGACAGCCTTAGCTTTCCCAGTTGAGGGTGTGAAGACTTGATTATAGAAAGATGAGGCATGGAAGAAATGGAGTTTTCTTATTTCACTGTGTGGACTTGAGTGAGGACCATATGAACGGGCTAGAGTCAAGGTAGTGCAGAAGCCAGTTTCCCATCTCAAGTGCACACCCCTGACTTTGCACACTCTTGCCTATCACCCATGCAGGTTGCTCCCTCTCTGAGCCTCATCCCCTGTGAAGGGAAATGATCATCAGGCCTTCTTGCCGTAGAGTCAAGCAAAGGATGTTACTGGAGTCTACACTGAGGACTTAGTGCAGAGTCCACACCTCTGAGAGCCTGTTCAGAGACTCTTGAGCATGTCCGTGTATTTTTCCATATAAGTTCTAGATGGTCTACTGAGCACATGAATTTAAGGCCACTCACTTCCCATGTGTCTAGCTTGGGGGCAGCTTTTCTAGGCAATGGGGATGCTTCCCCCCCATCCCCATGTCCTTGATTTTGTTCAATAGTGGCCTCTTTCACAGTGTTTTGGCCCTTAAAATTGTCCGTTCCAGCTGTAATCTGTGAAAACAAGGGCTCCTAAACTTGAGTGATGGATGTGTTAAACAGTAATGGCAGAGAGACTTGGAAGCTGCTTCGACCCAATGTTCTGGGCAAAAACTTGGGCAGCTGCCCAAATTCAGGCTTCGGGCCCCAGCCCAGTTTGCAATATCTGAACAGTGGGGTAGGGAAACACCCCCATGCCAGCTACACTAGAGCTTCCTAGATATCCATGCTCTCAGGCTGCTGTGCAGGCTGCTCCTCAGCCTGGGGCCTGAGCAGATGCTCTCAAGCCTGCTATTGCCCTGGGTCCACTCCGCTGGCCACAGGAATGACATGGATAAATGGGAGATCTGTTAGACCCCCTATCTCTATTAGGTTGCCACAAAACAAACTGAGAAGCAGAGCCGGGACAGAGATCACAGTTGTACTCCACTTGTGGCCTCACAGGCCTATGAAGTGACAGCTGACAGCACAAAGGGGCTGCAGCACCAACGTAGTCCCACTTACCTACTGCCCACGGCTTAGATGCTCACACCTGTTAGGAAAAAAACTCAAGACTCCCATCTCATCCAACAAACCCCTGGAAGCCAGTTTCCAGAGCAGCTGCTGTAAGTAGGATCACAAGACAAGCAATGAGACAGAGCAGCAGCCAGGGTCCAGATGGTGCAGTGTCAAGAAACGACGTTCCCCCTGGGTCAGGAGGTTAGGTCCCTGTGACACAACACAAGAAATAAAGTCACCGTAACTTAATGTCAGGAGACAAGGTCCTTTTGACAATGACAGGTGGGTTGTGCTTGTCTCATGAGGAGAAGTACGTAGGGGGTTGGTGAGGGATAGCCACACAAATTTCCTTTCCAGAGCCTCTCCCTGCCCAACAACCCACCCCTGCAAGCTAGACAAGAGTGACTTCTCACCCCTGAGGCTTGAGATAGACATGTTTTCCCCTTTCTAGTTCCTCTGTGTAAGCATCTCTCAGAGTCCCCTTCATCCCCCTTCCAACACCCAAATGGTGCTCTCATTCAGTTAGCTTAGGTGAGGGAGCTATTTGTCTCTTCTGCCATCTTTCCCCAGGACAATGGCAATACTTTTTATCATCACAGAATAACATCCTCTGCTTGTCCATGGTCCCTACAAGGCACATCATTTGGTGTGTTGTCACGAGTCGAGGTCAGATCAGAGGAATCACTTTTGAGGTAATTATGAACTTGAGTGTTAGATGACAGAGACCTTGGGTTTTGAGGCTTCCACCTATGAGATGGACACACATTCTAAGTCTGTCTAGAATACTCTCGTCTTTAAATTAGCCATGACATTTGTTGTGTGCTTTGTTAAACAGAAAGCTTTGAATTCCCTGCTCCAGCAGCCTTAAATTGTTGCTAAAGAAATCATGCAGGGGCCCAGAATGAATAATGCCAAATGCACTGGTACTTCTTGTTTCTTAATGGAAAAATACTGCACCGTGACCCTTAAAGGTCAGCACAAGAGGAATGGAGAGCTGTAGAGCTGTGCTTGTTTCTGAAAGTTTCTGAAATCACTCTGTGGTGAGAACACAGGGCTCCCCTGTGGGTCTGTCCTCTGGTCCATTTTGGAAGGCAGATGCAGCAGTTATGTTGTCTGTCTCTATGAGGCTGGCCTTGAGGAAACGTCCGTCCTCCGGCTTGGCACTAGAGTAAGCACCCAGAAGCCAGAAAGTGGTCCACAGGACTTTCTCTCCATGATGATTCCCAATAAGCAAAGATCATAAAGTCACAATCCATCATTTTAAAGTTCAAATATCACAGAAATAGTTATCTCAGAAATAGAAGTCAAAGGACACTATTAAAGGGACTGTGTCTATTCTGGGATCTGCCTGCCTACACATGTATTATTATAATGTGTGTATAGCTCATATATATACGAATGAGGATGAATAATATTTTATACAAGCTTCAGAGACAAGATGTCATATTCTAGGCTGGCATCCAGTCTATCACCTTGTTACTTTAACCCCACTAGCCCTGGGATTACAGACATGTGTGCCTGGCTCACAATTCCACCCATTTCTTATTTTCTGCATGTCTGTTTGTGTTTAGTCCAGCAGACAGACACACTGAAACTTGCACCAAGTTGCTCAAATGCTGGTTGGAACTCTCTGGGTCATGTAACATCTCCACATACCGTGTTTAGGTTATCACGGTAATGGATGTGAACTATTTTAGCTGAACACATCCATTTACACGTCCAACCTTCTGTTGAGGAGCATGTAAATTCTCAAACTGCTTCCCTTTCCACCCAGAGGTGTGGTGGCAGTTGCGTCCCACACTTGTTGATGAACTTTGACTGTGTTTGGTTTGACAAACTTTAGGAAGAGTCTGTCCCACTGAAGGACTTGTCAGCTATGGACAAATTGGTTTTTACTTTCTAATGATACTCAATGAACATGACTCCTGTTCACAGCCTCACTAAATCTGAGCATTATAGAGTTCCACACATTTATTATTATTATTTTTTTTTTAGCCCTTACCAATGTGACAGGAACCATGGGAGCTGGTGTTCTATTTTGTATTTCTTTGCTTATTAGTGAGATTAAGTACCTCTTCATCTGCATATTGTTTATCTGAATAGCTTTTTCAGGGAATTTTGTGTCCTTATCCCTCTTTAAAATCTCTTTATTGACTTAAGATCTTTTCTTTTTTGTAAAAAACAAACACAGAAAAACCTCTTTATATGCATTTGCAATGATTAAAAGCAATACAGTAGATATTCACAAATCAACAGGAATCACAGAGTTGAATGAAGAAATCAAAGTCATTAGTAAGCTCTTTTATGTAAGTTGATGCAAATGTGAATTCTTCTGGAAATTGTGGCCAGGGTAATTCAGATTCCTGAGAACAGAGAGAAAAGTCAGGACAACTAGGCTAAGGAAAAAAATTTAAAGACTGAGTCAACTGGAGGTTTGCTAAGGTAAATGAGTGGGAAAATTCAGTATTGTAGAGTTGCTTCCCTGAATCCAACACCAAAGCAAAGTACAAGCAGGTGTGTGTGGTGGTAGCTGTTGGCTTTTGTTTATCTTTTGTTAATTAGCCAACAAATTTTAAAATTCACAAGGAAATGTGAGGGCCCCAAACAACCAAGGACACAATGAGGAGAAAACTTGGTTTTCTTGATTTCCTTGCATAATGGTGTGTGTTTTCAGCATCATTTACCAAAGGATGTTCTTGGAAGAAAGGACACACAAGCTTGTGGATGTGTGGTGCTTGATTGATGGCAGGGTCAGCACGGCCAGATCTATCAGAGTAAATGATGAGGAGGATTGGCTACCCATGTGGGGAGGAAATGGACTCTCTCCCTTTCAGTTCCAACATGAGAAGTAATTCCAGGGGGATGCAGGTTACCTCTTATGAGTGCAGAGGACAAACGGAAATAGGAAGTCTATGGGTGGAGCTTCCTTCTGACTTCTTTCAATTTTAACTCCAGGATTGTTCTATTGTTCTCTGCTGAGGAGATGGCTCAGTTAGCAAAAAGCTTGCCTTACAAGCTAGAGGGCCCTACTTTGACCCCAAGAATCCACATAAAGATTCCAGGCGTGGTGGCTCAGAGTCCCACTTCTGGAGAGGTGGAAACAAGGAGATCCCTGAAGCTTACTGGCCAACCTAGCTTAATTGGTGAGCTCCAGGTTAAATAAAAAACGAGAGACCTTACCCTGAAGGACATTCGAGAAGATGACATCTAAGACTGTCCTTTGGTCTTCACACATTCAGGTACATACACGCCTATACACACAGGTGCACGTATAAACACATATGGACCTGTGTGAACACAAACACACACAGAAAAATTTTAAAATTAAAAAAATTAAAAAATATGGGCCTGGAGAGATGACTCAGTGGTTAAGAGCACTTGCTGCTCTTGTAGAGGACCCAGGTTAATTTTTTTCCAGACACTTCCATGGTGCCTCACAATTGCCTGTAACTCTAGTTCCAAGGGATTTGATACCTGTCCTCTTATGACCTCTGAGGTTACCAGACACATACGTGCATGTATTAAAACACGCATATATCTAAGATAAAATAAACAAATCTTTAAAAATAAAGTTCAAGCATTACAAACTCAGTTAACTTAAGTATATTTACTATTAAAAAAGTATCATTTCTAGTCTCAGAGCTCCTGTCCTACACATGTGTCATTATAATGTTTCTGTTTAATTATGGATGCTTTTATTTTGGGGCTTTTTAAGACTTGGTCTTATATAGCTTAGGGTGGCTTTGAATTCACTATAGAGCCACGAATGACTTTGAAACACTAATCCTCTTGCTTCCCCCTCTCCCATATTGGAATTACAGACATGCACTATCTTGGCTGCATGGGTAACATTAAAGAAAAAAGTTGGGTGTGTGTGGGGGTTGTCAGACTTTTCTTAGAAACCTACTGCTCATGATAGCCAATGAAGCAGGTAAATGGATGGAGCTAGAAAAAAAAATGCCTAAGTGAAGTAACTCAGTTCCAAAATGACATATTTGGTATATATTCACTTCTATTTGGATATTAGCTGTTAAGTTTTCAGTAAGCAGGCTACAATCCATATAACCACAGAGGTTAGGTAAAGATGAGGAACTCAGAGTGGTAGATGGTATCTCCCTAGGAAAGGATAGATGATTATGGGTGGATGGAGGGGAAAGGAGAAGAGACTGGAATTGGGAGGATTGAATGGGGAGGGTAGAAGAGGGGGCTGAGGGAGGGAATATGGGAAAGGACAGCTAAAACTAAGGGCCATTTGAAGGGTTGTATGGAAGCATAATAGAGAAGAATCTTCCTAAAATATATACGTATATGAAGGTGACCTCAATAGAGTTACCAAATAACCAGAGAGATGGAGCCCCAATTGGATATCTTTTGTCACCAAATGAAGTTTCTAGCTCCATGAATGGGCAACATCTAATTGAATTGTTGGCCAAAAGGGTTACATGGGAGCCTCCAAAAAACCCAGGCAAAAAGCTATTGGTTTCTTTCCACAAACTGATGATAATGTCCAATTGCTGAACACAACACCTACACATCTCATTGAACATTAGAGACATCAAGCTGGTGCCTACCTAGAGCTTTTGCCCAAACTGACTAGCATTTGTGGTACTGGAAGTTACTCTGCACGCCAGCAAAACACAAAGGCAAACACCAACACAGCTACAAACCCTTCACTCTACAGTGGTGACCTGGATGCAAGAGGTGCTAGTACAATAGAGGCACCAGGCTCTGGGGGTAACTGACCAATACCTGGTTGTATTTAAGCCCTACTCCATGAGGTGGGACCCATCACCAACACTGCTCAGGTGGCCAAGAACCTGAGGGGAAAACCGGATACTTCTGTTCTGATAAAGAAATACAGCAACAAAATGACTCCTAAAGGCTTTCTGCTATACTCATAGAGGAGTGTCTTGTTCAGCCATTATCAGAGAAGTTTGCTCCTGCAGTAGATGGGAAAAAAATACAGAGGCCCACAGATGGATGAAGTGCAGAGAGTGAAAGAACTTGGAACACGTAGTCATAAATGGGATGACTTCATTAATCCCCTCCTCTCGCAGAAGAGGTGGGGGAAAGATTGTAAGAGCCAGAGGAGATGAAGAATACCAATGAAACAAGGCCTTCTAAACGTAACAGGATTTATGCACACATGAACTCATCAAGACTGTGGCAGCATGCACAGGGCCTGCACATGTCTGGGTCTAATGGGGTCCCTGTGCTGAGAGTAGCAGTAGAGACAAGCCCACATCCCTAACCCAGGTAAATGGATGAAGCCAGGGAAAAAACAAAACAAAACAAAACAAAACAAAGCAAAACAAAAACAAAACAAAACATTGGTAACCAATTGGTAACTAATCACAAACCACACTAAATGGCAGATCCTGTTTCCAACAGATGATAGGTTAACATAAACAAATTCAACTGTATTTTGAAAACTATTTTCAATAAAAGAGAAAAAAATACTTAAGTTTTTCACTTTACAGATCAAGCTGGACTCAGGTTGATGATCCTTCTGCCTCAGCCTCCTGTGTGCTGAAGTTACATCAGTTCAGCAGATTCCTGGGTTGAAGATCTGCAGAAACTCTGGGAGTTAAACGCTCAGCACAGAGACTCTAGAGTCACCTTTTCTCCTGGCTTCCTGTCAGTTCTAGAGTTAGGATGGAGGTTGAAAATCAGAAGAAGATCAGCAGAGTTTGTGGTTCTGTCCTACGACTGACACGTCAGATACAAACCTAAGGGCTAGTGGATGGTTTCTGGATCCCTAATGTAGCAGAAGAGCCTCCCGGGATTCTGCAGTGCTGAGTAGAAGCATATCGAGTTGCTGGATCTTGGAGGAGGGCCAGAGTGGGCACACGAGACTGCCCATTGAAAGCAGTGGGGCTCTACCTAGGGCCGGGTGCCCATGAGGGAACCTAGCCACACAAATACCACAGCGTTGGTCTCCCTCTGTTTAGCTCTAGATTGACCAGGTGGCATGCTGTTGATACTCTCAGCTTTGCGTCCACACATTTTTCACCTCTGCTACCAAAACATGGAAGCAACCACAGACAATTGTAAACAAATGTGTTTATAAATAACCCTTTAAAAAATACCTCAGATTTAATTTTATGTAATTTTCATGCCATATCACCTTTTCATTTTCCCTGACTATTTAAAATGTAAACACTATTATCAGCCCTCAGGTCATATGAATGAGATGGCAGAACTAGCTTTGCTCTGTGGGCAGCAGTTTGCAAAACCAGCTTAGCTCAATGTGACCATCCAGCCTGATTGCTTAGCAGAGGCAGATACTTCTCCCGGTAGATGGCACTGCCTGAGCCCACCACAGCCTTGTGTGTGATGCCTGGCATTAGGAATGATCATGTAACACAAACCAAAGTGGATAAGAGACAATGGAAAGAAACTCATGGAGACCCAGACACTGTCATCAGCAGTTAAAAACTGTAAAGTGTTAATAACTAACATCTTCAAAATAAATAATAAAAAGATCATTTTATTATTCATATAGAAATCCTCCAGCTGAAAGGCATAGTATGAATGACCCAGGACAAACTAAGGCTGAATTACATAGTCGAAGGCAGCATAAGTAGAGTGGAAGACAAGTCCACAAAAGGACCCCAGGTGAGGCACACATGGGCATCATGGAGGTTCATAAAAATATATGAGAGAAGGGAAGCTTGTTTAAAATAGTTAATTTGGGTTTCAGGGGATGATGAGGAAACTTGGTTTGCTTTTAAGAAGCAATGTTAAGAGTAATTTTAAACTTGAAATGTCTTTATAAATTTATGAAAGTTCAAAAATCGCATACAAACACAATACCACAAAAAGGGATTAAATAAAATAACAGTGGTAAAATAAAAATAAAATAGGCTCATTACAACAGAAATGCCAGAATCAAGAGATCTTAAAGGTATAAAATAAACTACTTCTAGAAGAACAACAATGATATAGCAGCTAATTTGTCAATATGAGCAACAGGATCAGAAGGGAACGTGATACTATTGAAGTAAGGGGGGGTTCTATACCCAGAGTTCTATACCCAGTCCATGTATCTTCTGATAGTAAACATAATTTAAAGATTTCTGTGACTTATCAGGATCAAATGGAGGGTGAGGAAGAGGAGGAGAGCTCATAAAAGTGCAAAACTGCAATAGAAACCTGAGTTGAATGAAAAGAATAATTTTGTCAGTAAAGGCATATAATCATGAATTACCAAAACAAAGTTAATATTGTCACCTGTGATACCTTCAATGTATCTAATTAAAATTTAAAATGTAAATTGTCTTCCAGTGGTAGCTAACAGACAAAGAAAATAATATATAGAAGTAAAGTCCTCACTTTGCTGGGAAGACAAGTATTTTGGCAGAGGCAAAGGAGATGACATCAATTGTAATTTCTAGGACAACTAAAACAAGGAAGAGTCCATCAGCTTAGCAAAGGGTGAAAATTAAGCCATTAGTACACTGACATCTCTTGGTATCTTCCCGGGATTGGTTCCAGAACATCAGGGAATTTTCATCTCTTACATGAAATGCTGTCTGCTTGGAACTTACATACATCTTCCTGAACATTAAAACCCTCTCAGAATTACTAAGCGCACCTAACACAAGGCAAATGCTGTGAATAGCAGTTACACTATCTTGTTCGTGGAGTAATGATAAAAAAAATTCATTGCTACATGTTCAGTAAAAATGCAATTTATGTTTTATGTTTTTAATCTTTAACAGCTGCAGAACCTGGGGCCCGAGCCAAGTACATTTTCTTGGAAAGGATACAAAGAGAAAGAAATCGGACATAAAAGAGAACCAAATCGAAAACAAGTCGTGAGAGGGCAGGTACCAACTAGAGGAAGCAGTCATTTCACGAAAGATAAAATTTTAACTCAAGTTAAGAGTTAGATATTTAGCATAACTAAAATAATAATAAAAATTACCATTTTCAACAAGTATTTTATTTGATGCAAAAGTCTAGAAATTTTGAAATAAAAAAACTGTTATACCATGAAAATAATAACTGGTAATCTGTAGGCATTACATGACAGAGCTTCTCAAGAGGGACATGTGGCCATCACTCCACAGTTCATCTGGGAGAAGAATCTACCTTTGTTAATGATCAGGGAAACATGAATCCAGTTGTATGCAAATTCAGTTAAGATGTGGTGATTTTTACTGGCTAAGGATTTGGTACAAAACTTTAACACTACTGAATCTGATACTTCCCAATAATGCTGGAGTGGGACAGATATGCACAGTGATGTCTTACCTGCAGAGGTTGAAGATGTTCGTTTTCAAAAGCCCGGTGGTCCCTGCCTTTCTCCTGAGTGTTAGTACGATCAAATTTGTGTGTGTGTGTGTGTGTGTGTGTGTGTGTGTGTGTGTATGTATGTGTGTATGTGTGTGTGAACATCAAAAGATCCACACAAGAAGGATTCTTCAGTGTTACTCAAATACCCTATAGTGGTAGGATTTCATTGGCTCTCTATGCTGTGCCGGATGCACACGGTTGGTTTATTCACGCAGTGGAATGCCAAGGAAGCCTGAAATCAGCAAACTCATCAGTGGATGATCACTCCGACAGGCTGAGTGGAGGAAGCTGGTCACAACATATGCTGTGTCTATGGACTGAGGGATTTAGGATTCAGGGTAATGGTTTTCTTTTAAGAAGTGGGAGGTCACTCAACTGTGGCATGAACTTTGTCTGGTTGCTGTCATTGTTCTTGACCTGAGATGGGCCATTTCTATTTTTATTTTGCCATCGTTCACTGAACTGTACATTTACAGTGTATGTGTTGCTTTCATTGAAATAGTTTGAAACGAACACACATGCAAAATGACACATGGGCATTATGAGAAAGATCAAGGAAGTGTAGATTCATCTAAAATGCCAGTACCATCCTTTAGAGGGTGAGGGAATGTGGGTGATAGCTCAAAAGAGGAGGAAAGGAAGCAAAAAAGTGAAAAAGGGAGAAAGAGAAGAGATTCATCCAATGAAAAGGGATTCTGTCTACCGCTGAGACAGTGGCCCATGACAGTGGCCAGCTGGGACAGATACTCCTTAGACTGAAGCCTGGGGTGCTAGAACGTGATGGAGGTGGTGCCGGAACGCCCAGCTGTATTCCTGTGCCTTTGCATGTCCTCAAAGATGCTCACTCACAAAGGAGCTCACAGGCTCTCTGGGGAATGACAGGCAGATGCTTCCCTTGTTTTATAGATGTTTGAGGACAGACTTCCCTCCAAGGTCACTCCTGCTATCCGCAGACACCAGAGAAGAAAAACCCAGCCCCTTAAGTTACAATGCAAGTGCTCCCCTTCCCCCACACTCTCGCAGAAGCCCTTTTAGAGGCCATGGCGATGGAACGTTTGGAAAATGGATCTGAGTGGAGCCATACCTCATGTTTATAGTTTTTAAAAAGCATGCTAAGGGCATTTACCCAAACTAGGTTATTGAGATGACTTTTTCTGGCTGTCACATCTACTCATTGGCTCTTCTTTCTTTGCTTTATTTTCTTAGCCAATGGGAATATTAAAAGGTTTGTTTAGTAAACTAATTTTTTAAGCTCAAAAAGAAATACAAGCTAAAAGCTCACACTGCCTCTTCCTTAATCTTTTTAGCGCACTGAGAAAATTTACGGCGCTCCTCTCCATTTTTCCCTTCACAGACCATTGGTGACATATCGTCGAGGATAATAAGTGAGAAAATGAAATTCTCTCTCCCTCCTTGAGGCGCACACACTCATCACTCAAGCCCCTGGCATCTTCCTCCCTTCTTCCTCTCTAGCTAGCTGTGAGAACTGTGCAGGACTTTGAAACAGGGATTCTGTGGCCGCATGCAACCACCTCGTCCATCTCTTTCCAAGTGTGCTTCTGAAATGACCTCATCATTACTGGTTACACTCCGACGGGTAATCTCCTCTTGTGAATGGGTGGAGGGCGCGCTCCTGGAGGCACGCTTCGTATCATTGCTGTAAGGTATTATATTGTTCTGGAAAGGTGAACAAAGGAAATGGCTTTCAAACTGTTTTCGCATCTGAGGATAAGAACTGTGTTACAGAACCTATTATGAGGGGAAACGGCACAGACATAGGTGGCTGGCTGACCTCTGAAACCCCTGTTCTCCAAGACTGTTCTCGGCTTCCCAGGACTCACCAAGGTTCTAGCCACGTTTCAAAGATTCCCTAGTTGTTTCCCAGAATTCGCTCTCTCTATGTGTCTGTATTTGTGTGTGCACGTTTGCATGTGTGTACATGCACCTAAGAGGTGAGGGCTTGATTGTGGCCTCATTTTGTGAGCTATGGTCTCTCATGGGACCTGGAGCTCACTAATTTGGCTAGTCTTTCTGGCCAGTGAACTTCAGGAACCTTCCTCTCTCTGATTGCCTAGCTCTGGAACTACAGGTTGACATTGCTATGCCCAGCTTATTAACAGAGATGTGCTTTGTTGTCTGGGCTGTCTCTTCAGTCCCCCTCAAGGGTCCCCTAGATTTCTCTGGGCTACTGATACATAACCCAGTGTTCTCCAGGGTTCACTTCTGAAAGATTTTCCAGTGTTCTCCAGGATCCTTTCGGCTTCCAGTACCTTCTCCAGCATTCCCTCATAGCTCTCCAGGAAGGAAGGAGCTGGGACTGAGGAGCTGAGGATTGGGGGCTTACCTTCAGAGGCGCTCTTTGAGTTCTTCTGCTTTCTTTGTCTGCTACCTTCTCCATCTGCACCTGTGTCCAGTGAAACACAGCGCTCCGATAGTAGATGGAACCCAGCCAATGCTTCTGTGACAGCTGCATGGCTATTAGGAAGGCTGCAGCTGCTGGCTGTCTGGGGTCATTGTGGATCTTGTCCCCTGTGCCCTCTTAGCACCAATGGTCAGCAGGATCATTAGCGGATTCTGGGTATCTGTGACTATCAGTAAAAGATGCTGTCTCTGTGTGAAGAGGCCTCACACAGGCTGGGCTCAACCTGAGGCTTGTGTAGGAAGTGTTTGGTCCCCAACTTGGGTGTTAGTTTGGAAGGTTCTAGAAACTAATTGGAGGAATTCAGTTGTTAGAAAAATTTCCCTGAAGGATATCCACTGAAGGATATTCTAGAAAAATTCCCCTGAAGGATATTCTTGCCCTAGTTCTCTCCTTTTTTCTTGCCTTTCATGAGATAAGCAGCTTCAGCTTACATATGATCCTGCAACAGGACACTCTGCCTCAAAGGAGAAATAATTGGGCTCTGAATTATCAGAACTGGAGACTGTGAAGCGAAGTCTCAGAAACTGTGAACCAAATGAACCCCCTGCCTTGGTTTGTGTGTTGGTGTTTGTCCAGGGATGAGAGGAGCAGCAGACACCTCCTCAGTAATACTCTACAATGAAAGCCAAATTCCCACACAAACTCCCACTGTCTTCTTTGCCATCGACTGCCTCCTAATCATTTCTAGTCTGAAGCAGTCAGGGATTTTTCTGGGTTATCCATTGCACTCGGTCACCTTGTTGACTCCTGTCTTGAATATTTCAGCTCCTCAGTGATTTGTCCCTCTCTTACTATCCTCTCTTCCCCCACCCTCACAAAGAGAGAGAGAAAGTGAGATATACATATAGATACACATACACAGAGGGGCAGACTATACACACACAGACATAAGCCCACACACATATACACACAGACAGAAGCACACACACATACACACAAAGAGAGGAGAGAGAGGAAAACACACATATACACAGAGAGGGGAGCAGACGAAAGAGAGAGTAAGAGAGAGAGAGGAGGGAGGCAAAAATACATATATGTATATACAGACAGAAAAAACACACATACACACACAAACACACACAGAGGGGGCAGACTACACACACAGAGAGAGAGGCAGACTATACACACACACACACACACACACACACACACACACACACACACACACA